>NW_019100504.1:187781-347664 GCF_001856785.1 Myzus persicae
CCCCCTTCAAAAGAAAATTGGATTTTGAAATTATCAATCGCGATAAAATATCAGTTATTGGCCTATACAGTTTTTAGATTTTATTTGCCAAGAAAAATTTCTTTTTCAAACTTTAATTAAAAAATTATAATGTCCATACCTGTTTGGATCATCTCTAGTGAGCAGAAATCTTCTAATGCAATATCGATTACGATTTATATTATAACGAAAAATAAAACAATTTTATATAACATTATCTATTATTCTCCTCGTCACCAATGTGTTGTGGATTACTTATATGAATAAATAACACAAACATATTTTTTAATCTTTTATTGTGAACTGTATTCATTGTAATGGTGTATAGTTTCAGTAAAAATTGTCTACTCACAATAATGATCAATAAACAGTATGCTTAAATTTGTTGAAAATGCACTTTTTTGTAAACATAACGAAATGTGCAGAAATATGCAAAGTCAGTCTTTAAACTTAATTTCACCATTTCATTAGAATAGCATACAACTATTTTAAATGAATAACATACCAAACTCTAATCATAAATAAATATATAATTTATATTATTATTATGTTTTTCTATCCATAATAATTTTTTTGTCTAAAAATGTATTATTTAATCTAATTGAAAAATTGTTTATTTGTTTTAGGATGCTCTAAAGCAGAAAAAAAGATGAAGGTTGCGATTAAAGATAAATGTTAACGTCTATAATGTCTAATAAAAACATTTTCACCTTATTAATAAATTATAAACTGCTGATAATTACTGTATGTCTTTGAATAATTTTTAATTTGTCATCAGTTTTATTAATTTATACAGTACCGAGTACCTAGTTAGGATACCATACAAAACCACTGTAAATGGTAGATTTCTTAATAATATAAAATTAATATATATCTAGTATGACACACCTACTCCCAATAATTATTTGTTCATACACGAGATCAGAAAATTCTATTTTCCTTGTGTTTGATAAATATTGTTCCATAAAATGATATTTCAGAAATTTCTCAAGCTAGGATCACTCTACAGATATGTCGACACGTGTACAGTTGAAAATATTTAACTTATTATGCTGGATATCAACTTAATTACCTAACTAATTATTAAACTATTTTTTTTTTAATTTTAGTTTTTACAATCTTTACATAAAAAAAAAAGAGTACAATAAGAATAAGCATAAAGGATGTTTTTAAAGTATAAGTATAAAAACTGCATAAAAATTAATAACTTATAACTTACCATGTATTACATTTTCAAGTTTCACGCATCATTGTAAAATCAATACATTCATTCCTTCATCCGCAATTTAAAATCAAATAATAATATCGAATACATAATATCATGTACTTTATTTCAAGGTTTAAAATAGAGGATACAATATTGTCACTACAAAAAAATAACATTATCCAAAATTATCTTATGTATAAGAATAAGATATATATATTAAATTAATACTTTCAGTGGATTTCAATTGAAATCACATTATAATTTAAGAGATATAAGTTCAAAATATTATATTTTTATAAACAAAATGTGTTCAATAAAATTTGAAATGTTTTCATTAATTAAATTGAATATGGCAATATCATCTTGATACCCGATCCTAGACGGCTGTGGTTTGTTGGGACTTTGGGAGTACTTATGATTTTCGGACCACTCCAGCACTGCATTATAACTGAGGTTTTTGAGTTTGTCTGAACGTATAAAAAAGTACCATAAAAATTTATTTCTTAAGAAATCATTTTTATGTGTAAAATATTTTGACTGTACTAAAGCATTTACCTTGGCATCATGCTGCACTTAGGTACAAAGTTTTAATGTACTCATTCCTGTTACTTTGGTAACAGGGAAGGAATGCATCTTTTGGAAATTTCCAGTTATTATACATTAAAATAATTAAGCAAAATAATCTAAAGTCAAAAACAATGTGGGTTATGGTATAGTATTTTTTATAAAGTGTAATATAATAATTGGACATTTTCAACAGAATTATTTCTAAATAAAACATTTATGAATGTTGAATCTTATAATATTATTTTCCTTGAAATATGATAATTTCAAATATTATTTTCTTTAATTTAAACTCATACCAATAATGTTATAACTTATAAACTATCTATACAAAGTAACATGTATTGTATAAAAATAAAAAATTTTAAATTAATATTCCCAGCACTTGCCATTCATGGAAACCTTTCAAGATTTTTGGTTTTGTTTTTGGTAGACAAACAACTTTTAATATAAATAATATTATGAATAAAGACAAGAAACAACTAGAATTGTTTTCATAATCTTTTTTTTTAAATTCTAATTCTAATTGATTTAATACCGGGAAGGCTGTATTATCAACTATTATCTGTGCAATAGATTATTTGTTAGTCTCAATGTATTCTTATTTAATATTTATAATATCTAGAATAAAAGTTACTCTTTTTTTGTTTTGTTTAAATGTTATTTAATTATAATTAAAATGCATAATAAACTTTTTTAATGATATCCGATATTCCAATCCTATGAGTATCAGAGTATCTATTTCCCCAATTTTTATTACAACCGAAGCTTTACCTAACAATTTTAAAGTTGTACCATTTGTAATTTTGGGTTTAAAATGTATATCAATCATCAATGGATGCTATTTCCTCAGACATTATTGTTTTTCTATCAATTACTGTAATACTAGTCTCCATATCAATAATTAACTAATTTTTCAATTTTTCACCAGAATATTCATTTTTGACTGACATTAATTGACCTATCATTTGCAAGTTGAGTGATTTAATATAATTTTTTGGAATGAAAATATCTTTTGAATTTTTTTTATTTCCATACTTATTTTTCCTCTTGTACTTCTTAATACAATAGATATAAATATTCATAATATTCAGTTAGTTACCTTTGATCCTTTGATGGTATTTCATAATACACACATTCTTCTTCAGCATATTTAGATCTATTGAGACATGCTTTTTCTTGAGCAATAACCTACGTCATTTTATCTAATAAAAATATTAAGTTTATAAGAAACATAACCTTGTTACACAAGTAAATAATTTGTCATGTGAAAAAGTTATTTTTCGTCTAATATTTGGGTGGGTAAACCTGAATATCCGGTGGTGCTTAAAGTATTAATTATGACTCCCCCTCTTTATTTAGGCCCTCTCCTAATATGACAAGTAACATTCATAAATTGATATGAAGGTATAATTATTAATTAAATTTATTTTTATACAATGCACAATATTAATATACAGGGTGATATTTTAAGCATGCTCACCCAATTTTTCTATTTAAAAGTACATTTTTTTCAAATTCTGATTCTTAGAATTTTTAGGTAGACCTAAATACCATATTTTAAAATGTTTGATATTTTTTGTATTATTGGAGTATCATGTTGAGGTACAAACTTTTATTTTTCAAATAAGAACTTCCATTTTTTACTGAAAATGTATTAATGATTTTTTTGAAAATGTAGATGTACTTAAATCAAAATTCTAATGAGTAACTTCTGAGTTATTAAAATGTTTATGCTAAAGATAATAATACTTAAGAATGGTTTTATACAAATAAAAACTATATGTAATGTTAGAATAGATGTAGTATTTATTACACTTGGATCCTTTTTCCAAATTATTTATATTGATAAATCAATAGTAATTGCTAACTTTTTTAAATCACCTAAGTCCCCTATCTACTTGACACATTACTGTAGACATATTATCCTTAAGACATGAAGTTACATAACTCACAAACTACTAACTTAAATTTTGATTTAGATACTTACCAAAATTTTCAAAAAAAACTATATCTGCTTAATAATAAAAAATTAAAAAGGGAGGTTCCCATTTGAAAAACTGAAAATTGTATTATTACAGGAACAGGATCATCATTAAGTGGTACAAAAAATTTCAAAGATTTAATAAATGGTCTTCAAGAATACATAAAAATTTCAAAAATCTAAATTTTTAAATAGGCATTTATTTAAGCATAAAAATAGGGTGAGCATACTTAAGAAATCCCCCTGTATAATAATCTTAATATAGGTAATATAATATAATGTACAGCAACAGAGAGATATTACTTAAATTGATAAATTATTGTTCATTACTAAATCTAAATCAATGTTTGAAAGTAATTTATTGTTTTGAAAATAATTGAATAAATGATTCCATTATTTTTGGTCATTTTGGGTCATGGAAAATGATACTTCTCCAATTATTAACAACAGTCTGTACGGGCAAATGTTAAATATTGATATTAAAAGGACGTTGTGACTGTAATATATTCTCAATCTTATACTAATGCACAACATAGCAAATTGTATATTTGGAAAAATTCAATTTACCTACTCTGTAACTATTAATATAATAGTGAATACTGACTTTACCCATCATAAAATTTAAATATAGTAATGATATTCAGGGCCTCACAAAATGTTTTAAGATAACACCCTTTTGAAAAAATTAGGATTGATTAGGTTCTTGTTGTATTTTATGTTAGTTAAATGGAGTCAACACAATATACAGAAATGATGTCCTCTTAATCACTTATTATAGAAAAATTTGAATTTTATTTATTTAGTAACAATAATTTAAATATGGGGGGTTTGACTATAGATATTTAGTAATAAGACATCAGGGACCTAGTCAGCTTCCTTCATTGCACCATGCCCACAACACTGTTTTCTATTATCTATTAATCAACATTTTTACTTACCCGTTGAAGAATTATTTTGAAAATTGAAATGAAGAAACTAAAAAAACTTGTTTTCAGTTTAAAAAATACTAAGATAACACGTTTTTAAACTACAGAACTAAAAATTCGAGAAACGGCAATTATTACTAAAATGGTTTTTTTCTTATTTCTTATGTCCTATCAAAAATTAGAACAGAAACTGTTAAGCCGAATAAATAGCTACGGTGTGCCGCACAGACCTACAAACCCATAACTAGGTAGTTGAAAGTCTATGATATTCTGAGATCCCGGTAACCGTTCGGATAACAATTTTTTACCAGGTCTTTAAAATTGATAACAACCATCGACTCAAGATGGATTAATAAGGTGTTCGCACTTTTAACCGCCTGTCTAAGATATAGTGATCAAAAATATTGGTCCGGTTAAATACGCCACTGCCCACTAGGTTCTCTGC
Organism: Myzus persicae; assembly: GCF_001856785.1. Classification (NCBI taxonomy): domain Eukaryota; kingdom Metazoa; phylum Arthropoda; class Insecta; order Hemiptera; family Aphididae; genus Myzus; species Myzus persicae. The sequence continues at coordinate 192,926 of NW_019100504.1, forward strand.
CTACCAGAGCCGATTGAGAATATTAATAAGAAATGTTAGTATAGAATATCATGTTATTTTGTGGTAGGTATGGATCTAAATGGTAATTGTATTTAAATTGTCAATGTTTTAATTTTTTTTTATAATAGGTTCGTTCATACAAATGTATTTAATCGTGCACCTATCGTACCTATATATTTCAGTAAATCTATTCAAGTACCACTTTCAAAACCACACAGCAAACATAATATCTACTTATAATCTACGTTTATAATAAGGATAACTTAAGTTTATACATATCAGTTGTTAATATGTATTTATTACAATTTACAAGTATATTTATAAAGTATGTAAGTATATAAGTGTAAGTTTATAAGTATATTATAACAATATTTTTCTTCTACGGTAGGTGTAACTAAATTTGTGTAACATACGTTTTGTTTCTACTTAATTTTAACGTCGACCGTAGGCTTACTTATTGGTCTTTCGAAGTTTCGTATATACAGAACGAATGATATTCGTATATTTTTCGTTTACAATGGGCAGAACTTTATTCGTGTACCTTACGTTGCGTATCTACGGATAGTAACTATCTACGTATGTTTAACAACGACATTCTACAAAATCTATTGAAATCTATTCTGTAATTATTCTGTGGTAGTATATAATATGTATACAGTGATAACAAAAGAGACGTTGGTGGTTGGTCGCACACTTACACAACGTCCGTCAGTCTATTTTTACAATTTAGTCTTGAACTATTAATGGACAGCGAGTTGATAACATTCCATACTTATCAAGCTAAAACAGCAAAGTTATAAAGCGTATAATATATCAGATACCTCCACCCCGCCAGAACACAAGACGTACAATTTAGTTTAATAAACAAACGTCACAAAGTAATTATTCGAGTCACTATAATACCGTTTCTCCAAAACGAACCTACCACTATTTCGAGCCGATAAAACTATCGCTGATAACAAGAGGGATCTACTAAAATTAGATTCGATTCTCCATACAAAAATTGGACTCCCAGAGGAAAAGTCCACTCCTTCTCAATGCGAAAACTGCCAAGCATATTCCCACACAGCAAATTACTCTCGACGTTACTCACACTGCGTCAAATGCGGTGAAGATCATGTTTCCAAGAAATTACCATCAAAACCTGCCGAGTGCGCTCTCCTCTCAGATCTACATACATCATCGTATAAGAGACGCCCGTCTTACGAAAAAATCATGTCAAAACATGGGAACAAACAGCTGGGAAATATAGTAATCATCTCACCCAACCACCGGCCATATTTTCCAGTAAACACTGTAAGCTAGTGCTTAGGGTGGCAAATAATTTTTAATATTTTATTTTTATTATATGTAACTAGAACTAAAAGAAATGTAACTAATTATAAAATGTTTTTAGGCCAACGGGATTGTAGTAATATTTGTATTTTATGCTTTCCAATTTCAAAGTTGTAGATTGTATCGCCCTATATATAGCATTGCTCCATTATTTATATATTTAAAAAAGAATTATAAATAGAAGATGATTTTGAAAAAGTGACGACGCGTTGTGAAGCAGATGGATTAAGACGTCAACTTGATCGTTTTGAAACAGTTTTTAAGACTGTAATTTGAAATACAATTTTAGAGCGTTTTAATAACACATTTAGGAAAAGTAGTCGAACTCTATAAATTGTTGATTAACTTCATAACATATATACAAAATTATACATGTTGATGTTTTAGTGAATAAAATTTTGGTAAAAAAACAAAGAGTGCACTCTTCATGAAGAGTAGGAGTTTGATAAAGTAAGGACTAAAAACGCAAACTTTAAGCAGGTGAGACAAGAGAAAATGAAGTCCATTGTCTATATGACTGAAAGTGATGAATTAAGAATAGAAACATATTTTACCATATATTATACTGAATCATGTGAAGAGTGAAATTGAAAAGAGATGCGCTGCTTATAAGTTATATTAATACATTTGATAAATATGACTTTTCGAATAATTTAACACTACCTTCATCTGAAGAAATAACTCAAAAAGCTAAAAAGCTTCGAGAATTTTATAACGATGATTTAGAAAAATCATTCGCTTGTGAATGTGTTCAATTCTGAGCATATCTTCAAAGTATAAATAATAATAATGATGGAGTTATCGAGTTATCAATACTCTTACGCGGTAATAATTTAGATACAGTTTTTCCTAAAGTACATATTGCTCTACGTATGCTTTTATGTATGGCAATTACTAACAGTTCAGCCAAGATGTCTTCTTCTACATTAAAACGCGTAAAAAATTATTTAAGAGCAAGTATGGAAGGTCATAAACTAAATTCAATGAGTTTATTAGCAATTGAAACTGAACTTGTGGACAAAATGTACTTCGATGACATAATAGATGATGTTGCTACTCAAAAGTCTCGCAGAAAGCTTATGAGTACTAAGCACTAACTATTTAATTTTGAATATAATTTAAAAATGAACTATTTATGCATTTTATATCATATTTTGTATAGTTAAGTTTTTCATATGAATGTATATGACGTATGTATGCATTTTTATAATAGCTATATATTTTTATTTTAAATCATTACAATTTTAAGTAATAAAGGAAACAACTATAAATTATAATTGTATGCTTTAATAACATTTTTTAGACTAGAAAAATATTTATATTAAAAGGTGGCAGTTTGTTTAGTGCTTAAAGCGGAACAAAGGTTAAATCCAGCACTACGTTCCATCCGTGATACAAACGAATGTCAACCCAATCTCTAAGTCGAAACGAAAACCTACATTCTCCAATGTAAGTGTTCCAGCAAATGACCCACCATCCGATCAATCAACACAATTTATTTCAACATTTCTCAAAGTTCTTAGGTCCATTCTGAACCCATATAATTAATCACGTTTACAACAATTATAAATAATTTCACACTTTCCGTCATTACCACTCCATAATATCACTTTTTTAGAATCTTATCTATACCAAATACCAATACCTTCATTAATGTTTCAACATACCAATATTGTTTTTGTTTTTTTCCAACCAGTCTTATAATAATAACTATTATAATGTTTTAATAAAGTGTACGACTGCTTTATAAAACGTATGTTACATAAATATAATTGTAGATCTTTCACAATTATAGTTGTCATACTAAAAGCTAATAAGAAAAAAAATATGTATCATAATATCACATCATATTGGTTTATTGGTTTCATAATTTGGAATAGGTAATATTATATATTTTTTATTACACCAGTCACCGTTTTTATAAAAACATTATAAACTTGGAGATAAGTATTTGTATCTAAATCAGTTTTACACAGAAAATTAACTCTGTAAATATTTACATCTATACTAATTGTAAACCAAAAATAAGCATGTTTTGTTTAAATCTATGCGTAGGTTATACGATCAAATAAACGTATACACTTGATAAGGTTAATTGTTATTAAACGTATCATGTGCATGAAATATCTGTCTTTTGACCCAAAAGTTGACCACAGTTTAACTATTCTAAAACAAAAAATATGAACGTATAATATACTTAGGTTTAGTTTAAAGTATACGCATATTATACGTTGCACATCCGTACAAATGTTTACTTGGGCATAAAAATTATTTTAAATACGTATTGTTTTGGACATATTTATATTTAAAAGTCATACACTTTTCAAAATGTAAAAGAATTATTCATTTCAGATTGTTTTTTGATAAGCATTATATAATTTTACTATTTTAATATATTTTCAGTTTTACTTAATTTTTTTTAAATATTAATATTAAAGTATTTCAGAATAAAAAATTAACATATTTCATTTTCAGTCTATAACTAAGTAGGTAGGTAATGTTACACTAAACTGTACTATTAAAAATATATAATTATTAATTGCAAAATTAATTTTCTTACATTCTTGTACAGTTAAAAGAGTGTTTAAATGCATGTCAAATATTTGTGTGGATTTATTTTAATTTATGGGTAGGTATTTAAATACAATTTTAAAAGTATTTTTTACAACTGTTTTACCACCAATTATGCCAATCAGTTTTTTAACTGTATTTTAAAATGTATTATTTATAATGTATATAATATTTTAACGAGTACAGTGATAATTTATTTTGTTTTCCTGAAATTCTGCATGAAAAGATGTATATTTTTTATTCTTCTATCGGGTATTCAACGAGATCTAGTGGTGAACTTAATTCGAGTAATATTTTCAATCAACTTTTTAAACTAAAAACCCTAATTTAATTTTAAAAAACATCGATTATGATTATTGTGCTTTTTTTGTATAGACTGTATACGATCCAGATTACATGGAACTATGGAAGCCACACTGTTTTATCATATGGCTTGGCCTCCATGCAGCATCGTTCATTAAACAATAATATATAACAGCTTTATACTCTCGTGGAGCCAAAATCTACTTTCCACAGCTGGCGCTGAGTGTATCAGTGGGTGTAGAATACGAACACCAACAACATTCTTTTACACGGTTAAGCCAGGTGGGGATAGATATTAATGCTCCACCTTGTCCCCTCACAAAAAATTCAATTAGTATACAGTTGTTTTTATTCAGTAATATTTTTGAGCCAACCTCAGTCCGCCACCTTGTCCATATAGGTATCTTAGAAAAATAACTGAAGCCTCAAGTCGTACATCTAAATTATAGATAAACCTTTATAATATAATGTATCATAATATACAGGAATACAGGATCACGATTGTTAATATGTTATGCTATAATTTTTACCTTTGTGAGAGGACAAAGTAGTATTTTACCGTGATTTTATCTTAAGCTATGATTCGAACCCACGGTGTCTGAGTGTCTAGTCTGCTGTGTCAATGTTAATTCTTTATTCACAAAGTGGTTATGCAGTGCCGTGTAATTTGAATTTTTAATAAAAATGTATTTAAATTATATTTTGAGCCAACGAAATGAAAAATTATTAATTCAAAATAATCATGTGCACCGAAAAGAAAAATACGATGATGATAAAATAATTTAAGTGAAACTGGCACTACAAATTTATGAGTGTATTAATATATATTATACACCGCGTGTCCACGAAAATAGGGTGCACTATGAACTCAGTACTCTATACATATTTTTGGATTCTGTTCGCTAAACACAAGGCTAAACTATTGGATTATAAACTTCTATAACTTCGAATTTTTTTTCATACACTGGTATTGTTTTTAATATTTCTCACATCCTTCTCGGCTTCTCCAGCTACTCTACTGATCGCTCGTCCTTAGGCATGTCTATTGTCTACCCAGCCTATCGCCGTATCCATGCCAATATTTCTTTTTTCTCTTCCCTACCTAGCAGTACCGTCGACGCTTCTGGCGTATAGGCATGAATCTCACTCTGTATCCCTGTAGCCTATTAAACAAGAAACCACTAATTTGTATACGTCTCAGCAGGACTCCACCTCGTATGGTAACATTCATTCCATACACACAATGCTTCAAAAGTATAATAAATTATTTAAATTTTTTGTGTACTTTATTTTAATATAATTTAATGTATTACACTTCTATACTTGTGATTGTAGACCATAAGTAGGTATTCCATTTTATACACTGTTTTACTAATAATTATTAATATAACTTTTATAAATTGCCACACGGTGTCACAATAAATAAATAAAATATAGAACAGATATAGAAAAAAGGCGCACAGCCTCACCTTTGGAAATTAGAATAGCGCAATTACATAGTACCAAGTTTTTAAAATTCCAATTGCAAATTATTGAAACCAAATTTTATAAACATATTTTTTTCAAACATTTAATAATGTTTAACTGAATTCTTAAAGTATTTTAATTTGGTACTTCTAAGATAAATTTAAATTTAAAAAAAGATTTCTATCACAATAAGTTTTCTTAAAATCATTCAGACAACAATAAATAATTTAGCAACCTTTTAGTAACTAATTGTAACCGACATTAAACAATTTTTAACCAAACACTTTCCGAGAAAACTCAATTTCTTTTTCAGGGAGCCAACATTTTATTAAGCTCTTATTAACGTTATGGTACGATCGAGATACCCGTGTGAACTTTGTATCAACCCATCCAAAAATAATCAACAAACATCAAAATATGGTAAAGTATGTAATTTAAAAAAAAAAATAGGTATGGACTTATAATTAGTGAGTTTTCTTAAAAAAGTATGAAAATAGAACATCATAAACACAAATTTATTGGATCATAAAAAAAAAATAATTATTTTTATATTAATTTATTACTAGAGATAAGATTTTGGTGACTTGCATTTTTTTTCTTTAAGTGCTATACAGTTCTAACCAAAACTAAATTTGTTTCGTGTTATAATAATTATTTTATTATGTAATAATAATTTTATTGTGTAATTTTCATTTTTATTTTTTTTGCATTTTATTGCATTTTTAGCTCATGTTTACAAATATTTCGTTCATTTTGTGTACTTAAACTAATTTTTGTTTATTTTAAGTTTTTTTAATATGTGTTGTATGGGTTATTTCAATTAGAACCTATGGTACCCTCATAAAAATAGTACCTTTGAACTTACGTATATCGAAAACATATCATAATATTATCGCTGTTATATACTCGTCTTCGATAAAATTATTGTCACCTGTCAGCGAATCGGGAAAATTGAAACTATATTAATAAAATAATATAAAAAATATTTTAAACCTAGTATGTTTGTAGGTTAACTGAGTTGTTGGAGAATTGGAATTCGGAAAAGTGGGTATGAATTGAAAAAGTAATATAATTAATTAAACTCACAAATCAACTCAAATTTGAATATATTTATTTAATTTAGTTCTTAAAACAAATTTTTACCTTTCTTGTGTAGAATAAAAATGAACAAATAATAATTAATAATTATTAATAGTATTTATTTTAAAACTAAAATTTTTTCTCTCATCTAAGTTTATTTTTTGGTCATTTTTTAAGTTAATTTTTTTAGAGTTTTTAGATTATTTTTGAATTTTTTTTTAGTGCATTTTTGTGCATTTTTTAGGTCATTAAAATCCTAGCTCCATTTATTACCTATCTTTTTGGTTGAATCTCCATGTATATATTATTGTACAATCTTCATTATAAATATATATTCTTGACTGACTGATCAACGTAGAGCCTAAACGCTTATGATAGATGGGAACTTTACATCGTTATGGTACCTTCCTACAACCTTGTTGGGGTGCACTAAGAAAGGATGTTCTAATATTCTCATTTTAAAGAGGCTCTAGTGAGGTTAACTTCACACAAGGATTTTGAGATTCAAGATGGAAATTGAAAATTTATTTTTGTTTGTACATGGTGGCCATTGGTTATTTGGACAAATCATAAAGAATATTGTAAAAGCATCCATCAAAATGTCTCGTTCACATGGCTTAGCTTAAAGAAACTACAAACCATCTTAAAACCAAATGTTTATTTGTAGCCTATATATTTAAAAGCTGCTAGATTTTGGCGAAAATCTCGGTGATTATTTCAGAGATAATAGAAAAGTTTAGAGAATAGTTAGAACCACTAAATAAAATATATTAACTGTAAAATTCAATCCTAGACTTCCGGTTATCCATTGCCTATCTAGAGCGAATTATTTCATTAAGCAAGGTACACCAAATCCAATTTTTCTTATGCTAAGGTACACTAAATCCGAGATACACTGTACAATTATATGCTGGTGTTTTATATTCGTTCATTTTTTTCACAAGCAAAGTAGGGTTATGCATCTATTTAAATTATAACTTAAAAAGTGTTCCAAATTTAAATTTTAAATAAACAAGCGTAGCTTAATAATTGTGGTAGAATTATATAAAAAAACGATACGCATAACATGTTCACATTACATATCTAAGGTTAGATAAAAATGTTTACAAAAAACGATCCAACACTATAATTTATAAAATAAATAGTACGTACCTACCTAGTTAAATTATTATAAATATATGGATAAACTTTTATATAATATTATATAACCAGTTTTAGGTAAACTACCAAATTTAAGTTGATTTTTATGTAAGCCTGTTTTGATATGAAAATGGAAATTAAGTAATACACTTATACCTATACAAACAACCAATAAGGTACAATTGGTATTGTAAATCACAAAGTGGCTCGAGTGAGTGGTGAGTAAAACAATATAATTATATATATCAAATATCGATAGAATTCTATTTCTGTAGTGGCCATATTGTTGGAACTGTAACAAAAAAATGATTTATTATTCCAGGTTGATATATTATGTGAATTACAAATACTATTTATTTTGGGGAGCTATGAATCATTTTGGGGTTAATCATAATTCATAATATTATGCTTGCCTTTAGAATTGTAATATTGGATATTCTGAAATTGTATATAAAAGAGTATAATTTAAAAAGAAAAATTCAAGGTTGTAGTCGTACCTTGAACCTTGTACATACTTAATACTAACAGAAAAAAAATTGATCCCTGGCTGCATACATTTGACTGCCATTTGTCAATATAAAACTGCAAGTTTGAGTTTGATACAACGCTGTAGTGGGGCTTTGTGAATTAGCTCCAGCTTGAAAATGTAATTCTGATACAAATACAAATAACCAATACATATCTTGCCCGAATATAAAGTTAGGAAAAAATAAAAATGCAAATTTATTGACAAAATGTGATGTAGGTTTGATAGTTTATTATACGACAATGTGGTGGGGCTATACGCATTTTTTCATCCACAAATTTAAAATTAGATTCAGCGTAAATACGAATGGGTAAGCAAAGTAATAATACAATAATGAATAAAGGAAAAGAAAAAAACTCTCTAGCCAAGGTCAAGGACAATTATGATTAGGGAAGAGGGGTTTATTTGTATGTTCACTTACAATAGGTAGTTCATAAGTGGGTGTTCACAAAATTAAACAGATTACAATGAAAGTCCACATTTAATTTTGTTATTGTATGCTTGTTACATAATTAATAACTGTGCTTTTTTCTTTTATATTGTATGTAGGTACTTAATATACTTATCCACCAAGTGTATATTTGGTTTGTAAAATATTAACAAATAAAAATATATGATATCCTTTTAAAATATACAAGTAGGTACTCAAATAGGTTGATACCTAACTCTTCAAACACAAGCTTAGGCTTATAGGAGTTGTTTATTTTTTCAGTATTTGTACTAGATTGTAACATATGTGTGTATTATTTACTATATAGTATTTATAAATAAAATATATTAAATTATATGTTTTGTTGCCTGGTGCCCCGTCAAGGATCGTCTATCATCCTACTCCCCTGTAGGTACTGGATGACAAACAGTTTGGTAAAAATCATTTAAAAAATATGTTAATTTCACTTAACAAAGAAAAAAAATTGACCGAATCGAATCAGTGGGTTAGGTATTAATGATTGCTGGAACAGAAAAAATGGCGCTATGGAAGAATAACGTGGTTTCGACTTTCGTTGTGCTTATAGCCTATAATAATAATTTAAATAAGATAGGTAATAACTAATTAGATACTTAATGACTTAGGTAGTAGGACATATTGTTTGATATTCCTTTAGTTGAATGTAGATATAATAATTTATCATAAACATATTTACTTAAATAAAATAACAGTTATTAGGTACAGTGTGAATCTGAGCATTCGTCTGAGGGGTGCATTCTTCTTCTTATTATTATTATAAGTAAATAAAATACCTATTTATTTTTAAACTTATATAGGATATAATATGTAAATATAATCCCTAGAATTATTGACGAAAAAAACATGGAAAATCTGAGCATTAAACTCAACAGTTTGGAATTAAATGTTGGTGTAAGTAAAAATTATAATTAATTATTCAGATCGATAAGTACTATAACAAAGTATAAAAATTAAAAATAATACAAGTTTAATATAAAAACTAACATCTACAATATAATATACTCAGTGCTAATAATATATAGGTACTAATATAATAAAAAATAGATATGTAAATATGTAATATCATAGTATTGTTTAATAAATGTATACTTTCGTATTATAATTATTAATTTCTTATTGTTGGGTAATTGTGATTTTTCTATGTTCTTATTCTCGATGTTTATTTTATGATAATTGATTTAACTTAAAAATTCTCTACAATTTTTTTAACAACAAGATATCTTATAAAACGACCTGAATTTTGTCGATAATCTCAGTTGAAATTAGTCGAGACTTGAGTTATTGTAAGTCGTTTGTGGTTCGTGTACAAGTTTACATTAGGTAATTTATTATATATTAGGTCCTTAAATTTGTTTTTCAAGTAAAAAGAAATGTAGTAAATATTGTAGCTATTAAGTAAAAAGAAATTGAATAGGTAATAGTAACCCAATCAATCAGTTGTATACTTGTATATCATACTACAATGCATACTACAATGATCGTATTACTCTAACGATGTCACTCGTATTGTATGGTACCAATAGACGGAGGACAAAGCATCGTCACCGTGGTCGGAACCACCGCGGACGATTCAGTAGTTCCACAGTTGCCATAATTATAATATTTCGACCGCAGCGACGATTTCGGAGACGCGGCCGTCGCTTTGTTGCTCAAAGGCCTCGTGATCGGAGGCCTCCATCGGCCACCAGCCTCTGTCACTTGGTTGGGCGGCTTCGACGCATTACGCTTGCCGTGCGGTGTTCGCGCCGCCGCTCGTCCGGAGTGACGTCGATTGCCGTCGGCAGCGGCAGCGGCCAAATCACTACTCGGCATGGCGGCCAACAGCAGTCGGGCCACCGCTTTTCGGAAGTCGCCTACGCGGTGCTCAATGTCCTGAATACTCCGCACGGCATTCACACGGTGCTCGCGTACGGCGCGCAAGCACAATGCGACCACATCGTGACCAGCCGTGTCCTGGCCGTCTGCTCGGGCCACCGTGGTCTCGGCCCTGTCCGGTGTCCTTCGCGTGCCCGGGGCCCCCGCCCTGTCCAATCGTGCGAACAACGCGAAACAGGATCTCTCGAGCCGTCCCGCGATTTCAGTGACCGCCGACGAGCCATACCGAAGCGGTGCTTTTTTACCGACACACGTCGCGCACGTCTTGCACAACAGTCTCCGCAACGCAATCTGCTCGCGCTCCACCTCGCCGATGGCCGTTTCCATCAAACGCCGTATCCTGTTCAGATACTCTTGGCACGCCGTCACCGTGCGCTGGGCCTCCAACAACACGTCGGTTTGCGGACGTTTTCCGCCGCTGGTCTCGGGTGGGTGTTGCTCGGCCCGTCCAGTTGTCGTCCGCCTGCGCACGCGCTCCGCGATCCTCGCACACTGCTCCTGCATAACTCGCAGCTTGTCCAACACCTGTACCGGTTCGGCATCGTCCAGCACGTCCGACGACATCCGTCCATCACGAGACGGGGACGGGCTGCCCGACGACTTTTCCCTTAGGTATCCGGACATCAGTCTGTTCAGCGACCTGGACGTCCGGAGCGATTCACGCCGGTACTGCGTGCCCACGTGGTCAGCAAGCGCGAAGAATCGCCGCCCTTGCTTGGAGGGCCCAAGCCGGCGCCTGGCCACCCCGACCGGCGGCATCGGTGGTGTTGGCGGCGGCAACGGTGGTGACGACGACGATGGCCGCTGACCCGCGTTCAACACTTCCATCGCAAACCCGCGGTACCGGCCGTTAAGCTGCTGCCACCTGGCGTCCAGCCGGTACGCGCGCACTGTGCTGGCCGTCCGCCGCGCTCTCAGCTCGTTCTCCGCGCGATCGTGCACCATCTCGCGGCGGCATTCGGCCGCCGACCGGCCGTGCAGCACGGCCACCAGCCGACCGTGCGCATCGGACTGCCGCTTGGCCAGTTCCGCCGACCGGCGCCCGTATTCTGCTACCGCCGTATCCAGCTTCACTCGGTCATTGGCTATGCACTGACACAGCCTTTCCGTCGTCCGTCTGCACGCTTGCGTCTCGGCCCGGACCACCTGCAGCTCTCTCCGCCGTCGTTGCGCCACCCCGTCCACCGGCTCTTTGCGCACACCTGCACCTCGTGCCACCGATGACCACGCCATGACACTACGACGTGAAGGAATTTAACGTTTTATTGTGCACGGTGTATAGACTATAACAAACAATATACAACAATAATAGAGAAAATACTTAATATTATGATGTCACAGATTTCTATTATAATACTACACCAGATGGAGAACTCATTTCATCGAACGGATCTTGGTGAGCCGTTTTCCCGCGAGTTGGCTATCTGACGAATTACGGACATATACGACATACAAATATTATACTGATCGGTGTACTCGTATTATTCAAAAGCAGTTAGTTGTTTGTATATTCACAGATATTGTTGTTCTTATAACCAAAAATTGATGGACGAGCTTAAATTAATATTCATTGATGATTGTATACTCCACCATTGTAGTTTCCGCCTAATATAGTATTATTGAAATTTCTGAATATTACATAATAGTGGTCAAAATTGAGCGGGATGAAGTTATCAGGTACATTATAAATCATAATTGAATTCGAAAAGTTATTCTGAGTAAAGCAGCCACATAATTTAACCATACCGATCGTGTGTAGCATATCTGCAGTATATAATATAATTTACTAGTAGGTACTTGGAACACACTCAAACCATTAACAGTCGATCATTTATAAATTATTTTAATGGTTATTTATGATTATTAATTAAATCATCTTTAATCACAATATTAATAAGTACAAAGTATATGAATTGAAAATATATTTTCAATACATAAAGTATTTTGATAATGCTGTTCCAAAAAAAACGAACTTGTAAAAATATAAGTGGTTATACATTTATAAGTTTATAATTAACACAACAATGTAGGATAGAACCATAGCAGCGCCACTTAACTAGGAATTTACTGAAATTAGTCTTCCATAAATAGGTATATATATATGAAGCTTAGAATCTCCGACACGGCAGTCTCTTAAAAAATGATTATACTCCTTGTACTATTATAGAATATTACAGTCTTGATGAAATTTCCCAACTCAACTATAAAAAGTGTACACAATTATAAAAAACTTTTAGATTCATTATCTACTATGATAACAAGTTTACAAAAAAAATAACTATGAGTGTCTAAAACTATTTTTTAAATAATCATTAAAATAATTGAAAATTCTAAGACAACAAAATTTAAATATTCCGAAATAATTAATATACCAACAGAACCCACAAAAATGCAAATTATTTTTAATTTGTATCCCATTTGCTCGTTGTGGTTTTCAGTTTTAACCTTCTAGTTTTGATATTTTTTAATTTAAAAAAAACCGAAATTGTTTTTCCGAAAAACAACCCTGCTAGATAATATGTGGTAAATAATTGTCTTGGATTTTTCTTACAGTGGTATAAGAAAATTCGAGAAAAACAAAAAAATCACATTTAATTTGCAGTTATCTTTTCTATAGTAATTATGATTCTCCTAACAAAAATACAATTATTAAAAATATTCACAAATAAAAACATAATGTGTTAAGTTAATAATGTTTAAATATTTGTGTAATATTTATTATTTTTTTCATATTAGAAATATTTTTTAAAAATAGAATCATGTCACTAATGCACGTTGTTAACAATTGCCTACAAACCCTCAATAGGCCTAAAAGGTATAACACAATCAAAATAGATTTTTTTAGTCATTTTTCCCAAACTCAGCATTAAATTCTCGTAAAGAAGTTTATTTTTTTTTCAAATAAAATAAAAAAAATCATGTGGTGTAATCTATTTGTTAAATTAGTATTCTGCATACAAATACTTGAAATACTATGGGAAGCTTTTAAAATAGTTTTAAGAAGTAACTTTTTGGGAGTACCTACTAACAATAAAACATTTAAATATAAAACAAAGTGCTTCTAAGCTCATTTATTCTAAAGAATTAATATAGGTATCGATATATAGATATGAATACCTGCAGGTACAACTGTACAAGCACACTATAGAAATATAATATAATACAAATTTTAACAACCGTTACATGGTGATAAATTACAACATTTTTAAATGTGTTTAGACGATGATGTAATCAATATTATTGTCATCCTCTACACAATATAAGATTGTGTTTTCGTTAACAATTACCTACAATGATATGATATTATTGTTTTGGTTAGAACAATGCAAGTACAATGCTATATTGTACCTATATCTAAATGAGATAATATATAATATCAAAATAATAATAGAATGTGTAGATGATGTGAACGCAACGACGTAATTTTAGTCTATTAAATGAATCTAGATTGAGTAAGTTTTAATTATTGTCTAACTCGCGGTCGCCAATTAAAAATGTTATATTACTATAAATTCATAATACTTAATATTAAATGTTATGTAATTTTAAAATCAACTCCTGTTTAATTGACCGTGACATATATATAACCTATAACAAAAGTTCGGTATTATTGTTGATTGATTATTGATGATTTACATTTAGGTAATAAAACTCAGTGAAAATAATAATAATACAATAATGATTTTAAAACTAATACATTTTTGAAAATCCTTCAAATAATATAAGGTTTGTTGTTATAGAACATTATTTTCGTGGTTTTTTGGTGTCTATAATAATGTATACAATAATATATGAAATCGGATATCGTTTGTTTTTTTTTTTTTTGTATGAATTACAATTCTGTAAACTATTACATTATTTACATTGGATAGATATCTAATGTGCAACGTCAAACCACAGCACTGAATGCATTGCTACCCTACAATGATTATTGGTCCATATAAAAGAGAACAGTGATAATTAGTGCGCAACAATAATATGGTATAATTATTACTGCAACCGTCTTGGTTTCACTAGCGCGATAATTATTTACTCTGTAATGTACCTACGTACATTATAATTAATGTTATTTTTTTTCGAGATTTAAATTTAATACAGCCTTTGAAAATCTCAGTTTCGTGATCGTTGGTCACAGGAACGATTTCTTTTCGTAATTTAGTAAGTAATTTAACTGTCTATATTGCTTACAATTGTTTTATTGCTCTTTTATATTAAAATGTAGCAGCTAAATACTGGGAAAACAGAGTCATTCTTCTTAGTACTTGTGAATGTTACATTATTTTTAAATTGTATAGAAGACATAGGTATCCAAATCGTATATGAGAAATTTCATTTGATATTTTACATGATCTGGTTATTGGTTTTTAGTTTCAGATTTATTTTATCAGCTCGTTAGCACGCATATTACAACCCACCTACTTCTACAGTTATAGACGGGTACCTAACCAATAGTAATACTTAACTAAATGTCAGAGTGTATTCATTTTTTTTTTTTTTTTGCGTGAAATTGACTGGAAAAACGATAATATCAATAAAATATGTATAACTAACATCATTTCTGTTTATTGCATTAATTGTGAATTATGATACATTTATTTTGTACACATCTTGTAATTATCAATAATGTTGGGATTTGTAAAAATGTTTATAAAATGTAGATAACAAAACACAAATGTCCCTATATACAGGCTACATGTAATGTTGGAACAAAATTCGTTGTACAGAAAAAAATTACCCAATTTCACATATATATATTATATTTTAAATTTATTTTCCACTTTAATATATTATTTAATAACTTACTTTGTAGATCAAATATACGTATATTAAGTTGATGCACACTCTGTCTCCGCTCATAAAACGCTCATGGAATGCGATTATTTATTATTGCTTTCAAATTTACAATAAATAATATACGAGAAGACCACTATTTTGTGCTAATGTGAGTCGATCGATATATGAATGCCCATGCCTCGGCACTTGGTCTCGAGAGGAATCTCCGTCTTATAATTAATAGTATTATTAAATATTTTAAACATTTTATACTTAAATGGGTTATTCATTTTTAATCTTAATAATCTAACTTGGAATAAGTTTCCAACATAATTTATTCAAACATATAATTCACATATAAGATACGTGTATACCTACTGTTATGAATAGTATTGCGTCTTAAAAACTTTAGTAGATGTTCTCTGATTCCTACTAATTTCTGAATTTCATATTTTTTAATTAATTTATTGTAAAAAATATCAAAGCTTAAAAAAAACACATCATGCAACTATCATTTTTTTTATCCGCATGTCAAGGATTTTTCATAGATACATAATATACAGAATACTGGTTAGTTTAATATGTTACTTATAAGTTATAAGTAAGTTATAACTCTGAGAGACGATATTAAAATGGTTACACTTACAAAATAACTTTCTAATAATAGTGTGTACAGACTTCTAAGAGTCTTCTAAAACTACTAATATTCTGCACGTATAGACGGAGAAGTATAGATACCAAAATACGTACACAAAGCGTGAAGGAATGAAAGCTGCAAATTGTAACGACATAATGATGTAAACGTGTAACATATTATTTCTGTCCCCTCCTTGATCCATAAAAAACTCACGATAAAGTACATCGAAATTTTATGCCGGAATTGACCAACTAAACAATATGAAAGTAAAAACAAACAAAAAAGAAAATTACAATTTTAAGTTATTTTACGCTCCGGTCGTCGTTTCCAGTGCCTTCACATATTATGCGCAATTTCTGTTGGTAGTTGTAGTTTTTAGTTTTTACTTGGGTATATAAATTACATATAATATAATATACCTAATTTATGTACCTATTATATAATTGGCTTTATTTGGTTTGATATTTCATAATTATTATAGTATTATTGTTGTGTCGTGTCTAAAAGTTATTGTTGTTTTAAAATCTGTATAATATATGTTTTATTTTAAACTTAATAACTTTTTTGTATTGTAATTTAAAAACTACAACATGCTTAATATAGTCATCTGTAGGAATTATCATATAAATTTCATTTCTCAACACTATAACTGCAGTCTGAGTGGTTCTTTCCGTGCGAAATAATTATCACAAACAACTTATTGGAGTGTTTCATCCTCTTAAATTTGTTATTTGTATGTACAAAGATCATATTGTCATATACTGATAAACAATAAACTATAAAGTAAGTCAGGACATTGACAAGTTAATTAGTTTAAGTTAAATTAGTTTTAACTAAGTTGCACAACAAATGACTTTCTTTTTTTTTAAAGTCAGTTCGGATTTAATTAATTAATTTTTTTCCCGTGATTTGCAGAATCACTAATTAATTAATTAGTCACGTTAAGTTAAATTTTTCATAATTTAATATGCAAACCTTATGGGCTTTAAATGTATATTATCATATACAAACTGCACTTTATTGTTTTTTTTAAATAAAAAACAAATTATCAGAAACATTATTCACACTTAATATTACATAAGTGTACATCATAAATAATATAAATAGTATAATATCAAATTGTTGAAAACACTAATTCTAGATTCCAACGATATCGTCAAATACCAAAAAAACGTATACAAATGCAACTATCTACCTACTATATATTTAATACGTGAAACGACTAACTGGAAACATCGAACAAAGCTACCTATTTGTATATTATAGTGTATTTATAGCTATATGAACAATAATTGTAATATTGCATATTATTCAGAACATATAGTTACCTGCATTTAATTATTCAAATCAGACAGAAAAGTGATACGACCATTAGGATGTTCTCTTTGTATAATATATTGTTTTGTACATATACCTATTTTTGTTTTTGTGTTTTCGTATACTTTTATCTGATTAGCTCTTTGTGCTTCTATTGGATGTACCTATATGTAAATGAGTGAAAAAATATATAAGTGATTTTTAACCATCCCAAATTCCTTTTTTCTTATTTACCTAGGTATACAAAAAAAGAATTTACTTATAACTTTAAACTCATCTCACATTTTTTCCACTACACCTTAAATTAATGAGTTGAAAAAAATTAACCAACTTGCTTACGGGATTACACACTACATTCGTAGTGTAATCTACCTACCTACGCTAAAACGATTTAATGTAATAATCTAACGTTTGACTGTTGCGGTAAGTGTATAGGTATTAAACTATTCTAAGAGCGACC
This sequence comes from Myzus persicae, assembly GCF_001856785.1. Classification (NCBI taxonomy): domain Eukaryota; kingdom Metazoa; phylum Arthropoda; class Insecta; order Hemiptera; family Aphididae; genus Myzus; species Myzus persicae. The sequence goes on from NW_019100504.1 coordinate 210,879, forward strand.
GCTGCAACGGCCCCGCCTAGTGTTTTACTACGCCGAGACGCGCATAATAACAACGACGACGATAGTAATAATAATGTTGTGATCATCAAGTATTACGATTATTATAGCTTAATACAATATATTATTATTATAATATGTGTACACGACGGCGACTACAACAATAGGAAAAACGCGAGCGCGCGGAACCGCGTTCACCAGACCGCCGCGTTTGTGCCTATATACCTATGGCAGTGTGCACTGTGCCTACAAGAGCAAGTAGTGTATGTAATATTATTATTATTATTATTATCATTATTGTTATAAGAGTTTTCACCGGAATAAAAGTCGACGCTGCACACGGTCACAACACAACCTGTGAGTATATTATATATTGTGATAAAAAATACTATTGCTATATTATTGCTATTAATATATTATTTGCGCAGTGGTTTTCGATGATACACCGCGGGCCGGGCCGGTCTCATTATCATAATATATATACGGTGGCCGCCGATCTGCGCCGAGAACATTCGCATTTGGCACACTAACCGTTTTAGACCGAGTCATTCGCCGACTCCGCCGGAGCAGAGTGCATTAAACCGAGCGTTTATTATAATATAATAATAATAATAATAATAATAATAATATAATGTATATATTGTGTATATTATAATACGTATGTATATGCGTATAGTTCAAACCTCGCCGGTTGCGCGGAATAATATAGTGTAGACGGTGCGCCAAATAACCCGACCCCACCCCGCCACCGGTAACTACCGCCACTACCGCCACTGAAGTACCGAACTCGTATATTATTATCGTAATGATACCATTACAATATCGTAGGCTTTCGGTTGTCGGACGACCACGACCACCGTTAACCGAGCATTATATACCTGTACTTGCCCTTACCACCTATATACGACGGCGACGGGTCTGCTGCAGCGCTGTTCAGATAGCTGTCGTCGTCGCCGTAGTCGTCATCTCGTTACATCCGTTTCAGTGGCATATCTAACCTCCTCCCGCTCGCGCGAAAACATCTCCAATTCCGCGCCAGATCGTCTTGTCCGCGAAGAACACCACAGTAAGGTTTCCGCCCGCGTTCACGTCCCGCCAGAGTATTCGTCCGCTGCAACAAAAGGTCTGTAACGAGATTTTCACAAAAAATTTAAAACTTATTATGTATAGTGTCATCGTCGTTGCACGCAGTGACCCAGGTGTGATCCCGTCGAAATAAAATCATATTTTATTCAAAGCGATTTTACACAAAATAATAATACATTTTACACATGCGGGATCCGTGATCCGCTTTTAAAGTCTCTTCGCATGCAGACGTGTTTGGTTGCAAGGGATCGATTGTTCTACATAATATTTAAATATTATAATAAGGCCTTTTAACACGATATTTCCAAAATTATTATAGTCGATCAACATTTACCAAATAATTTATATTTTATGTTTAATACCCACGTCATGTGACGTATCTACAAAAAATTATATCTCTACATAAATAAGCTTAATAAATCATTAAAGTATAACGTGAAAGCATAGTGGCACGAATAAGCTTTCATTAAAATGTAGTATCTATAACAGTTTAATGAACTCATATGAAATATAATTTTACCTATTTAATATTTGTATGGAAAACTGCGACTTTGTAGTAGTTTGTACCCATCGATTAGTTTATGAAATATTTCAAAATTATTATATACACCTCTAGTTATGTTATAATTTACAATAGCTAGGTAATAGAGATATTTAAATTCGATACTGTGAAATGTATATTTGAACAATTTTATTGAAACAGTTTTACTCAATTATTGTGGTTTTATCATTAATCGGCATAAATGTATAGAAACGAGTGCGGGGAATAACTGAAAACAATGAAAACCGCTGATTCTATTGACCAGTGATCACATTTTAAACGGAACTCACTGGCCGCAGGATAAAATATACGATCATATGATATACGGTAGACAGACCATGTACAAAATATACGGAATTTTGTGTGCAATAAAACGAAATGAAATCACTTCACTTTTTAATTTTAATTAAAATATCAACACATAACATTGTCAAATAAGACAACGCGCACATAACAGTTATCCACGTCCAATAACAACACCGACACGTTTATGATTATATTTTTATTTTCCTTACGATCGTTCGAAGTCGACTGGTACCTAAGTCTTGCGCAGTTTTCACCGACAAAGTTTTATCCATATCACTTCTCGACTCACTGTTGGGGGACGTTCGAATTGTTAACTTTACAGTGCATCTATACAATTAGCTGTTACAATAAGATACATTTAACTACTTAAATCTATTGTGTATAAGCTTTTTTTTAAATATTATTTGTGTATAATCTGATGTCATTGCAAAACAAGATTTTTGAAAACAATTTATGTTTTATATTTTATATATTTTTAATTTTTCATTAATTCTTTGAATGACAACATACATTTTGAGTTTTATATTTCTTAACAGAATATTTTTCCCTTTACCAACCTACTTCGGTACATAAATACACAATATAGTGGATCAATATTTTGATCATATAAATCATAAAAACTTAAAATCCATAACTATAGTTAAAACTTCTAGTCCAGAATTGAATTTTTAAGTATCGAAGTAGGTACTCCTAAACATATTCTGCTTAGGATTATGAAATTAGTAATGTACCTATGACGTTCTTCAAAAAAAAAAAAAAGAAACTTAAAAGCTAATACTAATATATATTATGTATAATTGTAAAAATACATTTTTGTCGTTCAGGAATGTCAATTTGTAATGATATATAAATATGTAAAAAAAATATTGTCAAAAAAGTTAAAACTTTTCGAAATGATAAGTGTATAGGCACTTGAACGAATAGCCTTGATGCAGCCTGCATTCCTTTTTTACAACTGGTGAATCGATGACCCATAATTTTAATGTATAAACTACGTGCATCACGCCTATACGACCCTATTATAAACTATAATACTTACGTATAAAGCCAATAGGTGCAAACATTTTTTAGTAATGAAATAATTATTCTGTTATTATCTCCGAGTTTTTTTTTTTTGATCATCGACAGATGGCGCTAAAGATATGGACATTTCTGTTAGTAATGTCGTTGCCGGCTGCTGAGCATGGACGCAGTTTCGGTTCATTGGCGGCTGTAGTATTGGGCAATATCGATTACCACCAAATCCAACAAAAACTGTTCAGTCCCAACGGTATCGGTGACGGTAAAATAAGTAAGTCAATATATTAACTTCGTCGCCTCGTATTCTGTTTTAAAAAAAATAATGGCAATTTACGTATACCTGCACTAGCTGCACCTCCCTCTACAATGATGCAATTGAACAGTCGTTTGAGAAACTCGACTTGTCCTCTCTACAAAATAGTTTTTAATAGCGGTTCAAATCGTAGAAATTAAAAAAATCTCTGTTCCAGGACATGTTATTTTCATTTTTATGAAAGTTTGGGTTTTGAGTTTCTCAAACCAATTCATATTATGTGTACGGGTGAACTGTGTGAAAAAAGTCTGAGTTTTCATTTACTTTTCTATGGTCGAGTTAGTAATTGTTACTCAATATTACTGTCCAGCCTTGTTATTAATTTTGAACTAAAATTATATAACAATAATATTAAATGTAAATTAGATTTTAATAAGACGTATGGATGATTGTTTTACATACCTAGCTGTTCTTCAGACATAATTTATTAATTAACCACTGTTTTCGTGAAATCGACATAATGCCTTTTATTTTATTGTGTATTTTCCATTTTATATATATATGACATATTTAAAATACATGTTCTATGCACAATTAATGCATTGTTTTGGTCAATTAAACGTTTTGAAAATTATATCCTACATATTATTCAATACCGATAAAGTGATAGCGGAATAACGCTATTAGTTCAAGTAAACTATATCGATCGACATACACATATTATATGCGCTGAACGTCCTCTGGCTATACCTGGTTATTGGTCTATTAACTATCACAGCGGTCCTAGAATAGGATTCCTCGTCTCTGGACGGAATTATTCGTCGATTTAATTATTATAAGCCCATCCTCTTCATCGGTCGCGTTTATATTGTGTTTAATAATTGTATCTGTTTCAGTTGTGCCTGCAGTGCCGCCGACACTGTGGTGGACTGGCCATCGGGTGGACAAGCGCGCCGCCCCTAAGATAACCAACAAGAACCCGTTCGCGGCGGCGGCCGCGTCTTCGTTAACACCGTCAGCCGACGGCCGGTGCATGGCCCGCGTGCAGTCCGCGCTTGGTGACATGATGTCCTCAGCGACGAGCACCAAAAACGGGAACCGACGTCACACCGCCGTCCCGCAGCCGCCGTCCGGTTTCATGGATCTGTCTGGTTACGCGCTACACCAACGATTGAGGACCGCGCCCGGCGCCGAAATGTACGTGACCGGGATGCGCGCCAAAGTGATGCCACCGCGCGACGCCGCCGCCGCGGAATCGTCACCGAACGGCGGCGACACCGGTGGCTTCGGTGGCGACCGCTCGTGGGCTCGAGTGGACGGGTGTCGGTATGATCCGCTGGGCAACACACTCGAGGCACGCATGCGGTTCGGCCGCACGTTGATGGTGTCGGGCTCGGTGAGGCTATTGTACGGAGGTGGTGGAGGCGGCAGTGGAGTCGGTGAAACCGGATGTGACATGACGCTACGTCTCCGCCCCCGGGCTGGTTTGGGATTCACGGCCGCACCGCTCACAGTGCCGGAAAAATCGCCGCCCAACCGTCTGACAGCCATGCCAACGATGACCATTCGAACCACGGCCACGTTCATCGACCCCGAGCCCGCCGACGACCCAGCGGCCGCGTATGTCAGCGTGCACTCTTATAATTGCGTGGGTGGTGCGGCGGGATTCCCCGGCAACAGGGAACGGCCGGTTGCGACAGCCGCTTCTTCCGACCGTTACGAACAGTATTTGTCGTCCGAATTGGGCGGCGGTGTCAGCGACGAACTGCTGCTGTCGGCCGGCGGGGACGCTGACGTGGATGTGGATGACGGCGGCGCGGAGTCTGGCGGTTCCAGCGACGAACGTAGCGGTCGACGCCCATCGCCGCCGCCGCCGTCGTCGTCGTCAGCGTCTGACGAAACCGCACCCGCCGAAAGCCCCTCCGTTACCGACAACTTCCCTTTCGTCTCGGCCGGCTTCGTCAACCCGCCGGCACCCAGCCCGGAACCCAGGCTCCGCCGGATACAGTACCATAACAAACTACCCCAACACCCGCTGTTGACCATCGCCACTGGTCCTGCCGCCACCAACAGTGCGCATCACCAGCAGGCACAGGACCAACTCCTCATGGAAATGGAAGACGTGTTCGTCCGCGGAGTTCGGTCACTGTTGGCCAAACACATGGAGCGCACCCTGAAACCCGTCTTGAAGGATTCACTAATGGCCAACATGGGTTACACAGTGTCGTACGGTTGACGTGTTATTAATGTGACATTACAATATCTATATTACATATTATATATATATATATATATATATATGTATACAATACCTATGTATTACTCGAATTTTTTTATTTATTTTTTTTTTGTTTTATAAAATATATATTATAATATAGTACCTATACTTGGCCACATATACAATGCAATAATTTATTTTGTAATATTTATATTTAACACATTATTTTAATAATCAATCCCGTTTGTGTTGCTTTTAAACAAAACCGACGACGGTAGTCGTGTCAAACATGTTATTATGTTGTAATATATTATTATAGAAGGTGTTATTTATATCATACGCAAATTATTTAGATTCTACAATGGAGAATGCGTCATTAAAATAATATAATATATCATTATACTTGTGTATTATGCGAAAAACAAAATCTGAAAACCGTCGTACATGTCATAACGGTTATTGAGGCAATAAGTTACGTTAGATTGGTGTGAAAATATTACAAGCAAAACTGCACTTTTTTATACTTATGCCAAAATTGATTTTTGTAATAATACGATTAAGCTATCGATATTATTTCGATGTGTCGAATATGTATTTTTTTTTTTATTCATTATTAAAGCCAATGTCCTAACTCCAAAACCAGAATATAAATTACTAAATACTTATGATAATATTAAATCTTAAAAATATATTTCAGAAATTATTTACGTTTAATTATTTTTACAAGGTAATACACTAAAACGTGACGATACCAACAAGTTATTTTTAGTGTCAGATTAGTAGGTAGACGTAGATACTGCTAAGTGCTAACCAAGTTGCAAGTAAGACTAAATATTCTAATAAAAATTAGAATACAAATAGAAACATTGTATGTATGGAATAATAAGTACGTGAGTATTTAAATATAAGGGAAAAGTCCAGAGCTCGCCCTTGGTTCCAAAAAAATATGATGGTGTGATTAGTTATTAATTACTGAAAAAATGTCTGCATTTATATTTTACTTCATTATTAAGAGGTCATCGTACCCGCATGTGTTGATTCTATCTTACAATAACGTATAACATAGCAATTGATAAGAGCACCTAATTTATTTACTCTGTTATTTTTAATATTAAATGGAACTGACATATTGACACACTTTGATATATTATCAAATATTCAAATTTAAAGGAAAACATATTATCCCTGCATGATTAATGAACAAATTCAAAACGAATATAGCTTGCTACAAAATTAAAACATAAAAAAAAACTGGTTAAGTAACAGGTAAATTCATTTAAGTTTTAAAAATAACAAAATAAAATGGATTCTTGTAAAAGTAAAATTTGCTACATTATGATTTATGCATAAGCGTAACTAAGACTGAGACAACACTTTATTATTAAGATGGTAACAATAAACATATAAAAAAGTGTTTGAAGATCATTTTTATGAAAACGTAGATACTTATATACAATTAATGATTATGCAATGTTGACCATTGGATGGTAGGCAAGGAAAATTACAAATAAGTAATAATAACTGTATCTAACGAAATAACTTTTTTAGTAACGTTCATTTTATTTTATTTCAATTAACGCCATTATAACGAAATTACTTATAAAAGATAATTGCTATGCATCATGGCGTTATATATTCAACATTATTGAATGATGCATAAGGTATGACTGTGCCCATGAAAAAACCCGAGGAGAATTTCATTTAGAAAAACTTACATACATATTTTGTTCATTTTCATCTTATTTATTCTGAAAAAATGAGCTAACCATTTTTTTTTGTATTATTGGGTTTACAATGTGATGTCCATGGTTTAATTTTTGTCATCGCCTTTAGGAGTAGTAACAATGCTCCAATGACTTCCAACTTTTATGATGGCTTTTGATAGCGAATTGGTCTCTAATAGGTATTTTGGGGAGTCAAGATTAAAATATGTCTAATTATTTTTTTTATAAAATTAAAAAAAAAAACAAAATCAAGGAAAACCTGGAAGGTTCACAAAATTGGTTTTGCTTTTTAGCTTTAGGTACCTACTTTAAAAATGAATAAACGAAGATAATTTAATTTTTCACTAAATGTTTATAATAGCATTTACAAAATATAATATAATAATATTTTTAATATATTAGCTCTTTTTTTAATATTCATAGATATTTAAAACTTTTTCTGTTTTAGTTTTTTTTTTATTTATGTCTGTAAAATTTTAGTTTGTGTATAACAAACCTTGAAAATGTAATTCCTTGTTAGTTTTTATTATACTGTTATTAAAAAATATCGAAAAGGCAATTTCAATTTTTGTTGAAATAGTGTTAATAATTTTAAATTTGTATACAATTGGTTGAAATCACAAAATATGAAAATATTATTTTAAGTAAAGAAGTTATGATTTTTACAAAATATGTAAAACACCGAAGTGTTGACAATTTAATACAAGATTTCCCATAAAGTCGTAAGTTTTTTACAGTGGAAATTTTTACAAAAAAAGTTTTGCATAATGCCACATACATTATTTATAAGTATTCTATCTATATATCAACCTCCCTTAGTACCTTTTTAAGGAAGATTAAGCATTTCCACTGATCTAAGAGGCGATAACAGACATGACAATTTTTTAACAAAACACACAATATTAGTGCATATAGTGACGTCTTTGCTCTTTTTAAAATTTTAAATGTATGTTTTTATATGTTAAAAAAAGTAACGTAATTTTCAACACACTACTTTGAAAATATGAAAAGGTAACCTGCTAAAAATGATGTTAGGTAACGCGAGAGCAGTTTTAATAAATATATTTTAAGTAACAATTAACGTAATTTTATTACCCACTTTTTAAAAGTAATTTACCCTGCAACGCTGCAATTACGTTAATTAAGGCCCACGAGCTATAAATTATAATATAATAATGTTATTTTATGGTTTCAAAATCTTAGACAAGCTTTGAAAAAGAAGACATTTAGATTTCATAACAAACAAAAAACATTTAAAAAATGGGTAGGTAAGTTATGGTTTTTATATTAAAAGTTTATATTATATTATAACACTGTAATCAAAATATTATTTTAAGTAGATAAATAAAATATTATTTTTGTATATACTTAAACTGAGATAATTTTACATTTCGTGTAGGTAGGTACATCTGTACAATTTACCATATATTGTTTATATATATATTATAATATAAGTGGTTCAGATTTCCTGTACCGGTATCTGATCATCTTAGACATTGATATATTATTATGTACCCCTTATAAAGTATATAGAATGAGAAGTACATAACTTTTAGAAACTTAATTAAATACTAACAGCTTTTTAACACAATTTTATTGTACCTATATTATATTATGGGTACCCACCTGCCTAACCATAAAATATCGAATAAAAGAAAATCGGGGAAGTTGTGATTATGCTGAATAGTACCATTTGGTGGGTAGGTATCAAGTGTGTCAGTCAGGTCACTTTAATGGATGAGTTAAATTTGAATTCAATAATAAATCATTGCATAGACGAAAAATGATTTAAGTCACATAGTCAGCTTCTTATTTTTATTTCTGAGGATATTTTATAATTTAATTATATCGCAATATTATAAATAGGCAGGTAATACATTTTGCTAGCAGTGTAGGCAAACTACACTTTTTTTCCAAAAAACAGTACTTAGGTTATAGGTACATTATTAGGTATCATAAGGGTGTAATAGTGTGAATAAGATCGTGGATTAAATTAGTAACGTCTTTGTACTAATAAATTTGAATTCAATGTGATAAATCAGTTTAATATGTAGGTACTAAAACTTATTCTGAGATGAGACGTCCGTCAGCATATACTTCTAAATATATAATCTATATTGCTATTACCAACACCTTTTAGTACCTAACTAGATAATTTATATATTTATAAATATATAATAGTAATATGGTAAGTTATTTTTGCCAAACACAAATCGCATATATATTATCTAATAAATAATAATATTATTTCATATAAATAGCTATTATTAGCTAATAAGTTAATATCGATGTACAACGGTAAACTGGTGTGAATAGGTTAATGGTATAAATAATAGCTTTACAATATTCTAAATATTTTGAAAATTACATTGTGTATAGTGAATAATAATTTACGTGGTGGTGAAAAGTAGGTACAAAACGATGTAACAACGTAGACTGTACGTCTCGAAAGCACTTACCCAACACAAAAAATTAATAATAATAAATCCCACTGTGCAAAATATCATTGCTGGTATATCACCAAGAGATCACATTTTGAACTGCGAAGTTACAAAAAAGTTCTAGTTACATTTCTTAGATGTCCATAGGAATGCTAACGCCTGGTTGAGTGAAGTTACAACTGCGAAGTTATAATTTACCTTCAATAGGTCATCGCATATTAACTTCAATAGGAATTCGATGTGAGTATACATAACTTCACATGGGTGCATATTATGACTATTTTTAGTAACCTCTCCAAGAAGTTGTTCAATTACTTTTTTTAACATCTGAATGTTCCTCAGTTAATACTTCTCTGGGAAGTTTATTTTAAGTTACTTATATAATTGATAGTATGGGTATTAATAGGTACCTATAAATATATATAATGAAACCTCTAAATACCGGACATACTATAAGTATCTAAAATTTTGTCTGTTATTCAGAGTACTCAGTTTGTAGAATGTTTGAGGTTTATTCTCAAAAAAGCATTCACTATTTGGAAGTGTTTGTTAGGGGATGTTTCAGTTTCAATATAATATATTTACCAAAAAAAACAAATTATATTTATTCTAAAATACAACCTTTTTATTGTAGGAAATAAAAAAATTAGTAACAGTAGTTACAACACTTAAAAAATAAAAATCTTTATATAAAACAAAATAAAATAATGCTTTTGTATTCAATGTAATCTCACATAAATAAACTTAGATTATAATCATACAAAATTGTAATAATAATAAAAATACCTTTTAGTAATAACAATATGTAAATAATAATGAATAATTAAATAAGTTTATAAATTATATTAAATGTTTAGGCAAATGTGAAAAACCCTTTTTATTGTAGAAAATAAAAAAAAATAATAACAGAAGTTGATTAGAATAATAGAAAAACTTAAAATTGCCAACATTTTAAAAATCAAAATCTTTTTATAACACAAAACAAAATAATACTTTTGTATAAAATGTAATCTCACATAAATTAACTTATAATAATCATTCAAAATTGTCATTATAATAATAATTATACCTTTTAGTATTAATGAAATGTAAATAATAATAAATAAATAATAGTATTAAACAAGTTAATACATATTAATGTTCAGACGAATGTGAATGAATCATAGACATAACTATTGCTTTTTTTTCTAATATTTGTATAAAAAAACATTTATAAAGAATACAAGAAAAGGTTACATAAATAGGTTTTGATATACTTGATGTATCCACATAAAATAAACCTAAAACATTAGAAGGTAAAGGGTCATTATAAAAAGGTGATACGTTATTGAATTTACAAATATTCAATGTAATACTATTATATCTTAGACGGTTAAGATATTTTGTATTCTTGTTTCTTATTATTAATAAGGTAGCTGGTAAATTGAATTAACATTATTCTTAAATTTTAAGTGAGTCTGGAAAAATATTATATAATATACTTATGTAAAATTGGGCTGTTTTGGAAATAAATTACAACAAAATGACAAAAATAGTTATTTTGTCTGATAATTTGTAATTTCGTCTAAATTTGAACTTAAAATAACTATAAAAAAAGCTATGTTAATGTTTATTTTTAGATTTTTTGGTTATAGAATTAACTACTCAAGTAGAACATTGTTTTAAATTTTCAATTCTTAGCTATAGAAGTTGAACATTAAATACATTTTTAACTACAATATCATTTTTCAATTTTAAATTTAAAAGATTTTGTCAAAATTCGAACTTTAAGTGATTATAAAACAAAAACGTGACTATGTATTTTTAACATTTTTCAACTGATATTGTAACAACATATCAGAAGACTTGTATTAAATTGTCATGCTTACCCAATAAATACAATTTTATTAACATTGATAGAAAAAAATTAAAAATAATGAAAATTGAAAATGTCCGTCGACCGCTTAAAACGAGACAAAATATTTTGAACATTTTATCAAGTATATGAATTTTTATATTGATTGTATGGTGTGTAGAAAATGTCAACACAAACATTCAGTACAAATTTCATGTATCTGTGGTTATTTTTTTAAAGTTACTCTAAAAGTCTAAAATCAATTTTTTCGAAAACTGGTTTTGCGTAAAAAATCCCGATTTTCCTTATTTTTTGTTTGTTTTTCCTGTCGCTTTTGAAAAATATTGGGAATTTCAGATTTTGATCTCCTGAGTGCACCAACTAGATTGACTTTCCTACCAGAAAAGTTGCTGTTAAAGAAAATCGAAGCATTTTTACTGCCCTCAAACCGTGATGACAGACACAAAAAAAAAAACCACGTATCATTGTAAAATCAATACATTTATTGCTCAACTCAAAATTTAAAATATCAATAGACATAAAGAATATATTTCTAAGGCCATCTTCGATTATTCGCTTAGTATTGTTTTTCGTTACAATGATTTATTTTTGAATTACAATTTAACACTTACCTAATCATAAATTGTATGGTACACTTGATACCCTATACTACTACAACAGTAGAACGGCTTGCCTGGTTGTTTTTGTTAGCTTTTCCAGATAATTTTTTTAAATATCCACTGAGCGTTTTAACCAACGCCAGACCTAATTTAGTACCAGAAACCAACCTCGAAAATTGAAGATTGAAACATTTTTACCTCTTTAAATAATCGACACAACATTATTTTTTTTAAACACAATTTCATTGAATCTAATATACTACGTATGCTGGAAAATGCAAACTATACGACTTTACATCTTTCATTATGCTCATTATCTTGGTCATTTAACAGTATTGTACATAGATCACAGTTTATAATATGTGTCAATGTTTTCCATCTCAACCGCCTACATATAGGGCGTTTCATAAAACTTTGATGAAACAAAAATATATTATGTTAAAATTCTTATAACATTCTATTAACATTAGTAAATAATATAAAATATTATATATTTAACGGTATTGCAACTTATTTCGTAAAAACAACAATTACGGTTTTTCGAGTGGAGATATTCACTGAGATAAAGATTTTAAACCAAGAAATTGGAGAGGGAGTAATCTATTGAACAATGAGAATTTATTTTTATATTCCTGTTCGAGTTAGCTGTCACAGTGTGACTGCATCATTTGAAATAATCTGTGTCGTAATTCGCCGTTGTTTTGATACTACCTGGTGACCACTCCTTAAAATAATTCGAAAATATGTTTGACAGGAAAATTGGGTAATATATTTCGACCACAATAATAACCAGTCTATTCGTAAGATATCGAATAATAATATATTACATTATAATGTTTAGTCGGTTGAAAACTAATAGAAATTTTGGTTCAATTTATTCGAGAATATAGACCCAATATATTATTACGTAAAAGTTTTGTTATTTTAAATACCGTTGGCGTATGCTTGAAAAATTATTTTATTCGTGATTTCAAGTGTCATATGGAATCGAATGAAAATGCTATTATTAGCAGTAGACAATAGAGTCATCGGTAATTAATCAATATAGTAATAATCATAATAATAATACAATTAATAAACAATAATAATAATACAAATAATAATTAAGAAACAAAAGCTTGTATAGAAATTAAAAATGTTCTTAATTTTTTCCTTTATAATTTGCGATGTATAACTCGTGGATAATCCTATGATAATTTCAGAAAATCGGATAGTTTTGATAGTTGGATGAGTGTTTAGTGGAATTTAAATGAAAACTCATTGATATCTCCACCCAAATCTTAGAACCAATTGTTTGATCATATTAATAAGATGTGTAACAAAAAATATATCGAGTTCGATGATGGTAAGAATATCATACTCATTTCTTATTTTGAAATGAAAATATTTGCTGTCTTTTTTAGGATAAGAGAATGTTAAATGTCGTTAATATTAGGGATGTGTTTGATGTTAATATAAAACAAAAATTAGTATTGTAATTGTTGCAGATCATCCAAAATTCTTGTTAATTATGTAGATAACCTGTTTGCAGAAAAGCCAACAAAACAGACCACTAACGATAGTTTAAAAGTTAAAAGTTTACTTATAAGTTATTTTTTCATACATTTTAAATGAACTAGTTACTTTTAAGATGTGCTAATTAATTAATTTAACGGGTTAATTATTACACAATGAAACTTAAACTTAATGGGTACTTTTTTAATACAATTTAAAACAATAAAGTTTATCTTTGTATAATAAAATCGTATATTTAAATTGTATACAATTTTATTAACTGATTAAAATAATTACAATCTTTGATTCAATTATCAAAAATATTATATGTCAACTAACATATTGTATAATACTAAAAAATAAAAAAAAACGTAGTATTTTAATATTCAATTTTAAAGTAGATAATTGTATTCTGATTAAAATATTAAACTGTAACGAAAAATTCCATGCGAACTGTAAAATGCATTAACTCACTATAAAACACAAGATACCAAAGTAATAAATAATAGTTATAAATATTACATACAAATTAAATCATTAATGATATCATTTATTTTGGATTACTTTACACATATAATTATAAAAATGTAATGCGCTATAAGCATACAAATTTCAACTTTTTAAAACTGTTTGTCCATTAGATTTGAAAATCGTAATGCTTTATTGTAAATAATGGTTTATTTATTTGGTTCTTCCGGAGCCTATTGTATTATCGTAAAAATATGGAAATGTTACAAGTCTCAACGTCAAATAATCAAAAGATCAGGCAAAATAATCGTAAACAGAGACTGATGTCAAACATTTGGTCAAATCGTATATTTGATTTAATATAGAATTTAATAAACTCGTCCAAACTTTGAGCATTTTAAAAGGAAAAAAATAAATTCGATAAATTAAACAACAAAAAACAACCCATATGAGGTATATAACAAATTAAATAGGTACCTAAATACAATTAATATGATTTGATATTTGCATGTTTAAATAATAGAAAAAAATTAATATTAAACCAATTATGAAGACAAAAAGGTTATTATACTTTGTTTTGTAACTTGGTAAAATGTACTGAATACCTGTACCTACCTATACTAATTAACTTAGAAATTATTTTTATTGATATTGTAAATTTCCTGAAAGTTAATTATTTTATGCTTTTTAATTTTTTTAGTGCATTTTTTTAAATTTTCATTCTATTTTTATTCATTTCATATTTGAAAGAGTTAATTTATGTTTTATATTTTATATTTTATATTTTATATTTTAGTAGTTTAAAAATAAAGATGAAATAGTAATACATTTAATAAATGAACTAAAAGTTGCTATTTGGTGTTTTTTTTTAGTATAATATTTAAATACCTACAGTTTGATATTACTTGATATTACTGAAATTAGTAGGATATAATAATTAATACAATTACTAAGAATATTTTGTTAATCCAAGTATAAAGTAATAAAAGACCAATATTTTACACATTCATCCTGAAAACTTGTCAATTGATTTAATTTCTTCAGCTGTAATATAGGGACTTCGAACAACTCAGTGTATAATTTAAAAGTAAATTAAACACTATTAAGACATTCAAACGTTTTTGAAAAATTTATATAGACCACACTATATAGTTTTGAAATGTCTTGATGAATAAAAAAATGTTTTTATAACAAAAGAGGCGATTCTCTAATGTGAGTTGTAGAGGAGAAGGAGCTCTTATATCCAAAATAAAATATAGTATACTCTATCAACGCTGCAGCAATAACTTTGTTCAATTTTCGCCAGCAATTTTGTGACTTCTGGACTGTAAATTCATTTGCATGCAATATGTATATTATACTCATATGTTTACAGTTTGGATTATAATAATGAACAATATTATCGGTACTCACTAGTAACAAATAATAATACTATAATATAAACAATAAACATAAATTAGATAAAATAACAATTTAACATCTACGGTGCATGTTATGTTGTAACGTATTAAAGTTGTTTTTTTTTTAGCTTTAAATTAAAAAAAAAAAATTAATAAATTGAACAACTACTACAGCTTGATGTTTACAAAATAACTTAATTAAATAAAATTAAACAAAAATAATAATTAGGATTGTAATAAAGTAGTGTTACAAGTGCATATGGATCGAAGACCCATTAATGTACAAGTCATAGATAACGTATTATAGAGCTAAACTATACTATTCGAGATATAGATACAACATGTTATTATCATTTATCACCATAATACTACTATAATAATTATACCCACTGCAAAATCAAAAACGAAAATGTGCTTGTAAACACACACAAATAACGAATGCCGATCTATTGCTATAACATAGGCATAATGCGTTTAGTATAGTTGCAGTTTTCTGAGGCAACTCTACCTGTACACAATTTCGTTTCCGTTCGAAACATAATGCGGTGTAGCATAAAGGTGATATTTCACGGTTCGTTCGACTGCGTAATATAGTCAAAACGGCTAAAGGTACGACCAGTGACCACTGCCGCGTTAAAAGACGATGAAACTATACCTGTGCGTGTGTGTGTGTGTGTGTGTGTGTGTGTGTGTGTGTGTGTGTGTGTGTGTGTGTGTGTGTGTGCCACAATCAGTTTACATATACACACATTAGATACACACGTCAAACCGACTAGCTCTATGTATAAGAATAATATAGGTAATAATATATTGCAATATTATGGGGCTATATACTTCCAATAATACAGCAGCTGTGTACCGTTATTTCTACACTTTGTTATTTACGCTTTATTCTAAAATATCTATACATCCTTAGTGTAGGCAATTTATATATTTAGCATTAATGTCGTATAGTGGTGTAGTGCATTATATATCCCTTTGAAAAAAAAAAACAAATAAACAGGTCATAAAATGTTTATAACACGTAGGTATGGAAAGTAAATCGTATATTGCACAGTAATTGATTTAAAATTTAATTTTACGAACAAAAAATCAGTTTCAATCATTTTTGCAGACATAAACCATTAGCCATCGCTTTGAAAATGCACCTACGGTACATTTTTAAATTACTAACGGAGATAAAATTTCTCAATGATTTCACCATGTTATACATTTACAACATTGCAGGTATTCAATATGGACTACTAATTAATGGTTAAATTGGAAAACATCGTGTATGCATATATTTGTATGTCTTATAATTTCAGTGAGATATCATTCTTAGGGGAGTAGGAAGGTGTTGTATAGTTTTCCAATAACTATTTATTATTATTCATCGGTAATTTTCAACAGTTAACTTATACATATGCATCAATAATAATTATATTATTGTGTATTACCTACTGTTAACTATATTATAAAGTAAGTGAAAACTTTATGACAGTGATTTGATGGTGTTCTGAATATTTCATATTTTCATACATTTATTTGTATTTACTTTAACCTAACATAACACTTCTCAAACACATAATTTCTATGACTATTTATTCTCGGATTAGCATAACTAAAATAAGATATCGAAGGCTTAGCGCCCCTCAAATATAGATTTAGCTTTTCCTTAAATTATTTTTTTTTAAGTTTTAAAGATTGGCTGTGAATTTGTATTATGTAATATTATCTAATGTTTATTATTATTTATTATATCATTGCCGATTACTTTTTTTTGTCAAGACAAATGTGTTCCAAGAGAAGTTTTACAATTTTATAATCATAATTATTAATGGGAGTGATAAATCCAACTCAATTAGCAGTCAGGACATTTTAAACAAATTTTGTAACAACAGAGCACGAAACAAAATTTATCATTGGTAGATACATACCTATATTAAATTATTTCATACAAACAAAATTATTATTAATGCTAATTATTATAGTTTGTTCAAACAATTTTTTTTCATTCGCTCTTTGTGTCTTTAATTGTATTTGTTAAAACGAAGGGTTGAGTAAAAACCCCTGTGGATTTGGTTGTATATTAATTTTTTTATCGGGACTATTATTATAGCCCTCCTAGAATTTTTACCCTAGTTGCACACTGTATAGTTCTCAGATTATGAACATGGAGTACCCTGAATAGTATAATAATAATTTTGGATACTTACTCAAATCAATATAATTTCTTTTTATTTATTTTATTACATACAATTATATTTATAAGTTGTATAAATACTTTATTTGACCATACAACACCAACATACGACTACAAATATTTGTAAAATAGCAATTTTATCTTTTGATTGGGTATAAAATATAAATACCAATGTATTTATTTCTTTTTATTGTAAAATTGATAAAAAATTGTAATAATACACCATATAAATTTCAAATATTTATCAATTATAAAGATGGTTTTAAGAAATTAGGCTACGTCTATTCAATAATTGTATTTGTATAATTGTATCGATTTTTAACATATTTATGATGTAAACCAAAAGAAATCAATTATAATACATTTAACGACAAATAAAACTTTTGCAAAGTAAAATTAAACTCCTAGACACTAAATGTATATTTAATTACATTGAAATGTAAAATGTATGTTTTTAATATTGCATACTATAATTTATAATATAATATTATATGTATATTAAACATAGGTCTTTATTTGTATCCTAAACTATGTCTTTATTGTTAAACACAAAAAATAAATACGAGCTTGAGTAAATGTTCATAGTTAATATATATTAAACATTAAATTAATGAAAATAGGTTGGTTATTTAATCTTTTTAAGTTGTGACATTTATCATTTGAATTCATTTCATAAAGATTATGTAATATTACTGACAAACGAAGTACTTCATGTGAAATTGTTGTATAATTTATTGTGCAAATGTCATTCAATATTTTAAATATTATTATTAAATAGGTACCTACCTTATATTAGTTTTTAAATATATATTCAATTTGAATTGTTCTTAATAAACGTGCCTTATTATTATTGTTTATAAGTTTCATTTTTTTTTATAAATATTTTAGAACTTTTGTAGTTATTACATAACAATAAAACAAATATTATGAATTTGAATAAATAAGTATGTTATTATTCTATTATATCATTTTAATACAATTATTATTATTATTGTTGTTATTATTATTATTATTATTATTATTATTATTATTATTATTATTATTATTATTTTCGTTGTTGTAGTAATATAATAGAACATCATTGTCATTTCATATTATTTTCCGCCACCTAGTTCAATTACAATAGGGTGATTGTAACGATCAGATTAAAGGTAGTGGGCAAATGGTGGGGTCGGTCTAGGATTGTTAGTGGTAATATAAAAACGGACAACAACAAGGAATAAGTACCATAACACGAACTCTACGACCAGTTTCACTTGATTATTTTTCATATTAAAAAACTGTTTAACATATTATAATTTTGATTTCAGTATAAATAATTTTGTTGTACCTATACAGTTTAAACAAAGTAGTTTCGGCAACATTTAAAAAAAGCATATCTACTAAATCACAATCTCCACAATATTATAGTATTGTATATGATGAAGATGAATATTGTAAGTTATAAAAGTTACTAATTAAACTAAACTTATTTTAATTTTAATGATACTGTAGACTGTAGAGTGTAGACTATTGATATTTGATGTACTCAACCTACTATGGTGGTATACTTATTACATACAGAATAGTTTTATACAATAAAATAATCTCTAATATTTTTAATTAATATAGGTTTAAACTGTAGTATATTACTTATTTCTACTGTACATGTTACCTAATCAAATTATTTGTATCCGATCCCGACATAATGTCAGTAGATAAGGATTTTGATCCTCATCATATTTTCACTGGGTGTATCAACTAAAAACATACTTCGAATAAAATTTCAATATCCTTTAATAGAATAATAATTTGATCTCAACAAACAATAATTGTAATAATAAGTATTAGAAATTGATGTAAAAAATATAAGTCATCAGTTAATTAAAAGGAATATTTAACTATAGAAAGTAGAAATTTTACAAAAGACTATTTTTATTTGTTGGTTTTATAGATAGGTGTTTACTTTAGTCATAAATATTAAAACATTTTTAAAACAATAATGTAGTTATTTATTAAAGTATAAATTCTATTAAAATAGTTCAAAATTTACGAGGTAAAATAATTTAATGGAGAACAAAATTTTCATTGTAATTTTTTATAAGTTCATGTAATATAGATAGTAATAGAATAGATGATAATAAAAGGACGATTGTAAAGATGCAGAATTAGATAACATCGTAAACGGCGATTCTCAAATCTTTTTCACATAGGTACCTAATTACATAAAATATTTTTGCTCTATTATAGATGTAGGTAGTTAGTCGAAACATCTATGTACACAACACACGTGCCACCTTCTAAAGTTAAATATATTTTAATTATTTTCTTAAATATGTACCGAAATATAATATTAACTAGTAACTACCTTGTGCTTACTAAATAATATTCTTTCGCTAGTCATAGATTATACTATTTTGTCACCATTAAAATAGTAATGTTTCGTCATAAAATATTAAATGACATCATTTTTGAACATGCACCTATTATAGCATGTAGCAAGTAGCAACCCGCTGGATTCTTCGGTGTAAAGCAGTATTATATTTATATGGCCCGGCGGTGTTTGCTAATCGTAACTGTAAGATTTAATGATTTAAATAAGTACATTTATTAGACTGTACAATTGATTACATAAGTACAATATTATATATTGTTATAACTATTCTGCACCGATATATTCGACACACGCAAAATGCATGTAAATGAAATATTATTTTCTGTCTATTGGAAAACTACCGTGGCTTTGTATAATATTGTACAATAATACAATAAATGTATATAGGTAGCATAATATTATTATTATTATTATTATTGTCGTTGTTATAAACCACGACAACCACTGCCGCAATGTCGTTGCGCAAATTGTAACCGCCATCGCCACAAATACGCGCGCACGGTTCACTACACTTCTTTATTCGTACCTATATATAATATATTTTGCACCATTATCGTTATATTATTTCTACATACATGTGATAGTATTGCATTATGACTTTGTATTACGACAGTATATTTAGGTCTTAGATACTTGAGTTTAATCCGGAAAATACGTTTAATGATTATTTTTTTTTTATACAACCATAACAGCTCTCGCTACTGCAGGTTTGACTATATGAAACCACCTTCAATACAATCTAAGAATACAATTGATATTAATTATATGTATAGAACTATAGATTTTTCACAATATCTTTAAATGGTATATCGGTACACCAATGAATATAGGCAAACCTAGACCAAGCAATCCACATTAAGGTCGAACACCTGTCAGGGATAGATTTAGGGGGGAAGACGGGTCAAGCTCCCCCTCCCAACAAACACACAAATATACTCAATTCCACATTGTTTTTAAAGAAATTATGTACAGATTATTAAATTAATTTAAGAAATGTACATTGTCTGTGAGTGTAGCTGAATTCATCCCCGATTCCTGTATATAATTCATACAGGGTCTCGGTAGGTGGGTGGGTGCGTATTATATAATAATACATACCTACATAATATTAACATTTAATTGAAATCGTTTTGATGTGATACCTAGAAATAGGAATTACGGGTTATTGATGAATTTGTCGGATTATATAATATATAATAGTACGCATATTATATTAAATAATATAGGAGCAGAGGGGCCCGGCGATGTCGATAAGTTTGCAGCTTTTGGTCATCGGGATTTTCGTGACGGCGTGTGCGGCGTACAGCGGGGACGAAGGATCCGCGGATTATTTCCGCGGTCATGACCCGCGGGGCGGAGACGGTAAACAGTTGCCGGTGATACTGATGCACAAACAAGCGCTGCAGGAGGACGGCGGGTTTCAGTACGCTTTCGCGGCCGACAACGGTCTTCGGCAAGGCGAATCGATCCGACCAGACGGAAGCCGGACCGGAGCTTACTCGTACACGGACCCCGACGGTAAAGAAATCTCCGTCAAGTATACAGCTGGAAAAGACGGTTTCCGCATAATACAGGGCGACCATGTGCCCAAAGCCCCCGTGTCCGTGGTACCATTACAACAGCAATCGTCGGCGCCAGCTTACGTTCCATCGCCGCCTTCCGGCCGTTCATTGGCTAAGAACAGGTATACTCTTCGTCTCGATATATCATAATATAAATAACAATAATATTATATAGCATTGTACCTAATAATATGTGAGTGTGTAAAATATGCGCATACGTACCGCAATCGTTTATTCGTTTGCGGTATGCTTCTGAAGTGGTGCACTGAAGAGGAGGTGGACTACATACGGGATCAGACCCTCACCCCCGTCCCCGTGGAACGAGGCGAATTTCAGATTTATCAAAAATAAGAATTTTGATTTTTTTTTCAATTACATTTTTTTACTGACAGGATAGTAGTTGTAGTAAATTTAATGTGGTTTAAATTCTATGACAGTAATGTTATAACAATTGTTAGAAATATTGTTCTGATTTTTGACCCTGTAATAATTACATGCTAATTGCTGATTGTAATTGGTCATTATACTCTGATATAAACCTATAACATATTTTTTTCAATATTATAATTATAGACTTGTAGTTCTTGGACCTCCCTTTAAAAAATAGCGGTTGCGCCACCATTGGTATGCCGCTGCATGACAGTCGAATAAAATTTGGCTGACTGCTAAATACCTAGTCCTATAGTGACGGTCGTCATAGATTTACCGACTACCGCATGTACGCATTTCACTAAATGTTCACTCGGGAATGCTTATGAAGACATTTTAGTATATATTTTGAACTGGATTAGTTTTCTTAAACGGCCCTTTAACTACAACACTGTCTTTGTCATATTATGTTGTATTTTTTACGAACTGGTCACCTGGTCGATTAAGATTTTTTCAGATCTAACAAATTATGTTATCTTTTGATCTTCTGTAAGTTTAAGAAACAATTATCCATTGATAAATTTCATTCGAAATTCGTGATTTGATAAAACACAAATAGAACGAAATAATATAAAAATGTATATCAAATACAACATATATTATAGTAGTACATTTAACATGACATGCAAATGGATAACTCAGCCAAAAACCTTAATTTAGTGGGTATAATTATTAAATATATCTAAGTTTGGTAGTTTTAGTAAATTGCAACAATAAAAATTAACATTACATATGTGTGTCAATTACTACAATTTTCATTTATTATATACTTTTTGAATTTATATTATTTGAATATTATATTATATTTTAGTAAATAACTGGTAACTGCTGAGTATCTAGGTACGAATACATTAGCCACATGTTTTAATGTCGTATACTTGTATCAGGTTCAAATATAAGTTCTATTCACATATAATAGTAAGTACTTTAAACAGTACAATTTTGTGCTCGCTGTCAGTTAAATTTTAAGACAATTGATTATCACTGATACATTAAATTGTTTTCATCAGTATAATACAATACTATATAATAATAATACATAATTCAATACATAAATAATGTATTTTTTATATATTTATTTATTTTTCCCGATAAATTAATATAGTGTTACTCAACAATTATTATTAATTTTAAATTCTTCTAATGGTTGCACAATTCTAACTTGAGGCTTGCACAAAAAAAAATGTAATACTTATCCAATCACATTTTAATATCAATCTAAATTCATCAAGAGCAATTCGTTCAACTTCATTCGCTGTTTATAAACACTTTTTTTTTTAGTTAAAGTTAAATTTCTATTTTTATTTTATATTAACTATAATATTACCTAACTTTTATAGTTATATATCATACTTGTTTTACTTTTTCGTATACCTATACGTTACATTAATATATACTGTTATTATACTCTAAAAATTAAATTAAGTAGGTATATTTACAATTTAATTTAACATCTATAACATACAATTATAAACATCGTTTAGTCTATCATGCAATATTTTTGTTGATTATACTTTGCAGATTGTTTGGTGCCCCCGGTGGACCTGGTTCTCAATTTAGCAGAGGCGATTTCAATAACGCAGGTAGATTTGATCACAATAGTGGAGAAGCTTTTGGTGCACCATCGCCATATAAATCAAAATATTCGAAGCCTCAGCAACACTACAGAGTGCGCGAAGACAATAGTGCCGAATTAGCGGCTAGGTATGATGACGACGGGTCTTCTGCATTCGACGGTGCCGGAGATTATAGCAGTCACAGCCCGTTCCGGGCACCTTCGTCACCGGTACATGCAGCCTACAGTGGTGCCAGTGATAACTCCCAAAAAGATGATGGCAGTTTCAATAGCAACGAGCGACAACCGCATTCGTTCGGTAGTGGTTATGCATTCGAATTTGGCGGTGGTAACAATAACGGTGGAGCATCACCAGAATACTAAACACATTGTATTTTCGTGTTCCTCTCGAACTTTGGTTGGTAATTCATGTATAACCATAGTTTCAGCAGTAATTTTAAAAATAATTGTTTTGTTGATAATTATTTATATTCTGTAGGAGATTGTTATAAGATATATTGTGTATATAGGTATAATATATAATATATATACATACAATATACATCGTATATCGTGATTATCTTTTAATCTTTAAGTTTTATAATTATTATGTATAAGTATAATGTATATGAATGATGATACTATAATTATAAGTATTTTTTGTTACGTTTTTAATAAAAATTATAATATAATTAACAAGGTTTATAATTTATGTTATATTTATCAAAAATGCAATGATTTTACAACAAATACATTTAATAAGCATATTATAGACAATAATTATAACTATTTAATAATACATACATTTTTCACTCTATAATCGAACTAAAATATTTCTGCTATAAATTAGAATTGCGGATCCATTTTGTCTTTTATTATAATTTTCTGTATTGATATTATTTTTTACCATAGCTGCCAATCACAGATACCGATACTCCATAATTAATAATTATTTGTAATAATTTTGGGTTTTCTCTTTCTCTGTTAATATAATATGTGACCACTGCCGCATTTATAAAAAACGATTAATCAACCAGTAATCGGTATACAACACATATATGGTAAAATTATTACGTGTCTGTCCATCTATCTGTCTATATTGGGGCCACGACGGTGGTAATAAATAATATTTTTACTGGGTTTTCCACTGGAGGGGAATGTCATTTTTTAAAATTGTTTTTTTAACGTACCACTCACTCCCATCCTTTTTCCAATCGAAAAAAAATGTCCTAATGATATAATAGCAATAATAATATATGGCAACTAACTAAAATAATGCTACTATATTTCGGAAAAAAAAACATAATATTTTGGAGTTAAATTTTATTGTAATATTTTTAGTTAAAATAAATAACTCATATAATAAATATCATAGAATAAATAACAAGAGAAACAATTTTAGTATTGAAAAAAAAAAATATATAACTTTCCATGTTATTGAATTAAAACATTTAATACATAGGTACTTATTAACAATAATTATTTTTAAGTTCTAGTTGAAAATATACCGATTCGAAGTTTAAATCAGTTTGAAGAACTTGTATATTAATAATTGAATTTTAAATTCTTCAAATAAAAAAGTATAAAGTATTTAAAAATATTATTTTAGATTTGAAAATAATACATTAGTTTCGTTTTTTTGTATCAAATAAGAATATGACTTATGGGTAATGGGTACCTACATAAATTATATTGTTACAATGATAGAACTTATATATAGTGGACTTAACGTATAGTATTATAGTAATACCGTCAACCGACTAGTGTTTTGTATATATATTATATATATATAACGAGCATTTACGTTGTTTTCTTAATATTAATTGAAAACCATATAAAAGACGTCTTATTTATTCGTAGGTCGTCGCAACGTGTCAACGTCATTACAGTCAATATATAGGTAGGTACTATAATTTTGGTTGGTTATTAGTAAAAATGTATGTATTATACAATATTATGAAGTATGAAAATCAATAGTGTTAAATATTGTAACTATCGTCGTCATGTCGAACACAAATGATGATAAAACAATATGCAGGTAACTTAATTTTAATACGATTTTACAGATCTGTTCCATAATAATAGTATGTTCGGATAATTACATCAAAATAGGAAAAATGTACTAAAATAAGTTAGATTCTCCGATGGATTTCCTACTTGATATTTTTTTTTTTACTCGATCCAACCTGGATTTAATAACTTAATAATCTCCACTTACGTTGTACCCACAATTTAGTTACTATATATCAACTATAGTTAGGGTCTATAACTTAATTATATCCGGATGTATTTCATTAAAAGGTTATAAAGTTTCATTTTATGCACATAAAGGAACTAATTTAAAATAGGTAAAACTAGTACTACTACTTTATTATAATACGCATAATATAATTTATAATAATATATTATACATATAACATGTTATTATACAGTTAAAACATTCTTAATTTATTAATATCAAAAATAATCTAGATAATATTATATTGAATACATATTTGTGCTGAAAATGCAAGACGGCTGTGTGTGAGTGATACTGTGGTGGTCAGAGATAGAATCGCAACAAGGTGGATTTCACTGTTCGATAAGCCATCACATATAATATATAGGTACTGAAGAGGGCAGCGACGAATAATTAATTAATTAATAAATTAGTATTGTAGAGCACACATTTCCCTCTCAACACTGTCATTGGCACCGTGTCTTCGGTAAGTGTATTGTCTGATGACTGGCGACTGATGACTGGTAAGTGAATGTGTGAGTGCTCTCTTTGATTTAGAAAAGCATATAGTACGAACAAGACAAATATTTTTATTAAAAAATATATTGTAGTCAACACTCGTCACGCGATATTCATTATAACGTATATTATAATATTATGGGCACACCGCACTCGTACTACAGTGCAGCGTATATTGTATAGTAATAATAATAATAATAATAATAATAATAATAATATACCTTCCAGTTATACCTACCTGTCTATAATATACATATTATAGTCATACCGTCACACATCACAATGAGTAATAGTACCTATATAATATAATAATATTATCATCGTCCATATCTAAGCGTCTGTTTCCCTCGTAAAATCGAAACATCGAAATATTTTATCGTAACAGTTATTATATTATTATTTTATCATCGTAATATTATAACACTGCAGCGTTGTTTTTTTACACGCACGAAGATGTGTACATATACACTCACACACGCGTGCATGTATATATAGCTAGATACCTATATACATATATATGCGTGTGTGAGTGTGTATATGTATATACATATATATATAAATAATAATTTATTATATATTATAATATGTATTATGTACCGTGTAGTGTAAAATACTGACGATGTGGCGGCGGCGGGTGTGTTGCGCGCGCCGTATACATGCGCCGACGTAATTATAATTATTGTATCGTCTCTGCCGTCGTCGTCGTCGCCGCCGCCGCCACCACCGCCGCCACCGCCGTCGCCGCCGTCATCGGGGTTGTGTGGTAGTAGCAAGCGGCAGTGGCAGTTGATAGCGGTCCTTCGCCGCGTAATGGTTTGTCCACCGCAGCGGCAACGAACGTGTATTATCATCGCCGTAACAATAATAATAATATTATTATAATAATTATAATAATATAATAAGAAATACTATCGTTTTTCACGCTGAAAGCACTCGCAGGCGCATTATTCGAACGGTACGACAATAATAATAATAATAATAATATTGTTATACTATAATATCGTCGTAAAACGATCGCGACTATCTACACGCGTCACCCCGTCGATCCTCACCGGCCGGTATCGGTGGTGGTCGCTTTCTATTTAATATCATAATAATTATTATTATTGTTTTGAAAACAGGATTCCGATTCGGCCCCGCTGCGTGGCTTACGTATTTTTTTTATTATTGTAAAAATAAATCGATCGTACTATACCTTTCATTATTATTATTACCTTTTTTTGTTAGTCGGCATATAACACTGTTTTATTATTATTTATTACAATATTTCGGATGACACATGTTCTAAACGTTACGATGTTAGTTAATAAAAAATAATAACATATTATATTAATTACAGTTGTAATACTATCCAAACGACTAAAATAATCGTCCCACGACGTTCCACAGCGATTGGCACCCGAATGTGTCATTATGAGATTTTTCGCGCGATAATTATTATTAATAATAATTGCATATTGTGCGCTCGCCCCACGAATAACGACGTCACTGCATTTGAATTGATCTCGAAAAGAGCCGAACACGTTAGCTCGGTATTCTAATACATATTATTATTATTATTATTATTATGGTATATGTATTTGGAGGACATTGATTTTGACCAAGCAGGGGACTCGGCAACTCGGCGCCGGCACAATTACCATAATAATAATTGATTAATTAATTGACGACCACGGCCACGGCTTGTGAAACTATTTACACCGGTGAGTACACACCATCATTATATAAAGCATGCTATTTTTCAATTTATAAAAATATTTTTAATACAGTGTATTTTACATTGTTGATTTTTATTTTTTGCCAATAATTTTTGTCAACTATAGTCTATAATATATTAATTGTAACTGCAATAGGTAATATACATCTTAAGAATACTTGACAATTATACAAATTGTATAGGACTGCAGTATGCATAAAATAAATTATATAATTCATCGTATACAATATACAAGACAACAGAAAGAAATAAAGACCTATAAATTGATTTTTATCACCTATTTTATTTCCATTTTAGATGGTACTTTTTCAATAGGTAATATTGAATGTGGGTAAACTATATTGTGTACCTAGAGTGTTTTTTTTTATAGTTTTTTATTTTAATTTCTATAAATTTTATTAGGTAAATATATGTATTGTTATCTTTATAGTACTATGATTGTGTTTGTGGATGGTAATTATATAATTATTGAATAATAACTATAATAATTTACTTGGATTATAAGAAAATAGCTGCAGCAGCAGCATGCCAGCATTAAAAATAATCATAGCATTGATGATAATAATTATTAGTTTGTTGAGGGTGTTTCAAGTTAAACGATCTATTGCCTTGCCTTCATACATCGTATATAGGTAGATACATAAACTGATATTTTAATCGCTTACTACAACACGCCCTAGTATATTATACATACGTGCGTTCGCACGTAGGTATCGATACTAAAATATTTGAATTATAATAATAATCATTATTATTATTATGATTATTATTATTATAATGACCACAACGCGGCTGTACTGTACCACTGCACTATAGGCTACTTAATTATAAACATAATATTATTTATAATACCATCGTCGTAAAATAGTAATCGATTTCACATCGTTTTATAAGTTATAATTATAATTTAAAAATTACGAGTTTAGGGAGCAGCGTTCCTGCCTCCGGCTACTCACTAACCAAAGAGAAAAAAAAAAAATATATATATATATATATGTATGTGTGTGCGCGTTAGACTGTGTGTATGTGTGTATGTGTACCTATATGCGTACAGTGTGTTTAATGGGCTAAAAATGACGTAGTATAATTACGTTTTCCATTAAATAATTAATTTTTACCAAAGATTATCACAGTAGGTAGAATAGGTAGATATATACTATACCTATAGGTACTATTATAATATACTGTATATTATGTATCAGACGAACATATAATATGGTAATTCAACCATAAATTAATTACTGTAGTGGAGATTCGAAATATAATACGTGTATGTATGTATGTATTGTATATAATATATGACAATGGAGAGCTAGGTTCAATGGGGTAGTTGCTACTTAAATCATGATGAGGTGTCCGAGTATGGTTAAGGTCATTGTTAATAATATCGTGACGATAGAGAAGAACAGGAGCGGTGGTACACGGTGGCAGTGGCAGTCAATTGACGTTATCCGGCGGCATCCGCTCAAATATTATTACATCGTCGATGCGTTATAATATTATAATTTATAACGACGACTATAAGTAAATGACAGTGATAATATAAGTAGAATAGAATGAAATTGGCATGTATTATCCACCAATAAAATTTTAAACGGACGATTATTAGTGTCGTATAATATATCAATGTATAAGGCGGATGCTGCATTAGCTACAACATATCGTATATTGTGACGTTTGTATGACCAATTAAAATGTATAGGAACTCTTACAATGTTTATACGAGATGTTTCTATTTAATCGCCGCGCAGTTGAACTATACAATTTATTGAGTGTGTGTGTATGTGTGTTTCAGGACGTCGATGAAATAAATCTCAATCAAATTGTCTTGCATCGAAAGTATATTAAATATACCTAGGTATACTATCACCCACGAGTATGAAGGTATCGCCACTGTTGCCACAGACGTCGGCAAAAAAACAAGAAGACGTTCCTCTTCACGACAACTCGGAAGCCACTAATAACTGTTTGAAACGCCGTCGGCTTCATTCGCAGACAAATATTATAATCAATGGTCACTATCGACATAGCAAACACCATTACCCTCGGCACGACGACAAATCGTCATCAATGGATTGTTTCGACACCATTAGCAACAGCGTTAACGGCAACAGCTACAGCAGTTGTAACAGCAGCAATAGTGGCGAAGACGCGAGCGATTGTGACGATTCACCGATGAGACCTAGCAGTCACCCGAACCAACAATACCCAGAAGGGGGGCCGTCCTCGCCGTCGCCTGCACATCACAATAAGAAGGTACGTTGTTCTCTCCGATACGTCATAATAGTATATAATATGTATAATAATAATAGCGTCTGCGAGCTTTAATATCGCTTATTGTTATTGGTACACTATAATGTAATAATATTCATTTATTTATTTATGTTTCTTACTATCGATTCGATCGGTATTTATATTAAAAAATAGTCTACGTGATAATAATGAAAACTACTATTGCAATAATTTAGCATCGATCGAATCGATGACGACGTCGGGGATGTATATAAGAGCCCAGAGATTAAAAGGCAGTGGCGAGTAATAAGCTTTGAAAATAAGTTATTAAGCTGATATTGCTACAGCGGTGCGGCGTGCTGGAATAGTGGTAGTGATGGCAGAGGTCGACGACAATGACGACGTAATTTTTCTCTGCAAGGGTGAAACGGTAGCGGCGAAGGCGGCGGCGGCACCAGTGGTGGCGGTGGCGACGGCGGTGGCGGCAGTATAATAATAATAATATGACGCCGCCAGCTTTTACGTTTACCTTCCCTGCACCTTCCACACTCAATCTTATTCCCTGTTGTTATGTCAGTGCCGCCGTATTTTTAAAAGGGTAGGTCAGTTTCACCAGCCGTGTATTGTACACAATAGTCATGTTTGGTAACAATAATAAACGTTACTATACAAACTACGATGACTTGACCTATAACAGTATCGCTATACATAATAGTTTATAAGTTTATAACATAGGTAGGTATCTGAAATAATGTTATGATAAAATTATTCTCTAAATAAAATCAGACGACGACATAGGTCTACGGTTAGATGAGTACGTTATGGAAATATATACAATTTTATAATTATTATTTTTAATCGGATTAAAAAATATGTCATTTGATATTTTAATAAATTATGCATTTTTTAAAATTATTATTTTATTTTAAAGTAAATACAAAAAAACTTTCAGATGATTTGGCTTTAACGAATTCAAATGTATATACTATAGTCTATAATAAGTCATTTGAATGGAAATCGCTCTGCCCGCCTTATTAAATCAAGCTTACTTCCAAAATATATCGACATACATTGCGTGGCACACATATTATAGTATTCTAGAGTAGGTACATTATTTTCCAATTTTATTGAAAAATGATAAAATAGTTATACAAATGATTACGACCTGCATATATATATATATTAAAGAATAGCTTTTCCATATACATACACAGCTGCGTAAATGAGATGTATACATTGAGATAGTGCACGCCGGGGGTGAACACGCAATAAAATCGTGACGTGGCATGGGGTAAGGGGCAAAGAGACAAGTGGTAATAGTGGCGGTGGTGGCGGTAGTAATGGCGTTGGTCTGCTGTTAGTACTGCAGCGTTTATAGAACCGGCGCCGGTGGGGGTGGCGAAAATGGTGAAAACAGTATATATATATATATGTATATATGCGTATATATGTATTTATATATATTATATATAGGGAAGGGTACGATATTATAATTAGATGACGTAATAGTAATAGTGGACCGAATACTAGGGGTGGTGAACGGCGGTCGCGGTGGTGGAGGAGGGTGAATAATCCCATTTGCCTCGGCCCTGTACCCTGATTTCATACCGCCACGTCGACTGACCAACCCTTTACCGCCGCCACTGTACACATACACACACACGCACATGCATTCTCCCAACCGACCGACGCGTTCACCCCGTTCCTATATACCACCACCGCCACCGCATCACGCCGACCTGCTGGCATACAACGCATAAACCCTCTCCTCCGCCACTCTCACTGCCCCTTATTCGCTCTCTCCGTTTTCCTTTTACTGTATATACATACACTACACTACATAGGCATTCGTCGCCGTCTCCGTCGTCGTCACCGTAGCTGCCGCCGCCACGTATATGTTCTTCTCTATATAATATATATATATATATAATATATATATTATGTATTGTATATACATAATTACATATATATATATCGTATACGCACTATCCTCTGTTGTACACGACCGAACTGACAGACCTGATAGTAATTATAATTTCATCTCTTCCCGCTATCCTCGGTGCACAACACTGCATGCTGTCACTGTTAACCGTCCGAACATCGTCCGACCATCGCTGTACCGTCTTCACCTCCTCCCACACCTCCACCGCCACCGATTCCATCAGAAACCGGTCAATTCTCATAAAATAGCAGCGCCTCTCGATAATATTTTTCCGGCCTCCGTCCGATGCTGCTGCACGTGCACACGCCACACACACACACACACACACACACACACTGGTAGAAACAACTGTTACCACTGTAATAGTATCGTGCAATATGACGTTTACAGTGCTTATGGTGTATAATATAGTGACATAAGTAGCACGCGTATACATAGTTCACTGTTACGCATATATATCACGGTACAATCGAGTTTTAATTATCGCTCTGCAACTCCCGACTTGCACAAAGTTTCACGCCCACGCGTTATCGTTTTACACTGTTATTCCGAAATTCTGATACATATATTATTATATATTTTTATCACACTTTTACGATTATCGCATTTTTTCGTCTGCGTCTTGTAGGTACCTATAAAGGTAATAAATTTTCGCCGCCGTTGTCGTGTAGACGTATATTTTATTCTAGGAAGGTTATGATATTGCATCGTACTTATATGAAAAAAACTCGAAGAAAGTCAAATGCGTTTATAAATATTATTGCATTCTATCGAAACGTATAACATTTTCTCAGGAAGAAGAATAGAGAGTAGGATTTATTGAAGCATCGCCGCTGCACCGTCGCCGCCGCGCCGTTACGAGATATACGTACACACACACACACACATATATATATATACATATATAGGCATCAAATATAAAATATAAGCAGCGGCAGAACTGTTGGGCCTAGGCAGCGTCGGCGGTAATCTTATTATTGTATTATAATAAATTTACATATATTAATCAACAGCGGCGGCGACTCGGACGGATTTTAATTATATATCCCGACGCGGCTTGGGCCAGCCCGTTCGGCGGTGGTGGTGGCGGCGGCGGCGGCGGCGGTGGCGGTGCTGCTGCTGGGGTGCCAACCCGCACCGTCATCCCCACCCGGCCTTCACTCCACCACCCGCCACTGGTATATACTGCAAGCTATAGTATATAATTATATATCGTCGTCGGTACAAGGGAGGTGTGTGTACGAGAGAAAAGGGTACTACGCTACCCATCTACTCGCCGCCCGCCGACGATCTCTCGCCTCTCGCGCACATTATTCGTATTCCCGCCGCCGTATTATTTACCCCTATCCACGCCTCTGTCCATATACAATATATATATATATATATACAAAGATAGATATGTGTGTTATATATATATGTGTGTGTGTGTGTGTGTGTGTGTGTACATACAAAAGCGAATATATATATATATATATTATATATATTATACATATAAATATATAAGAGGAAAAGGGGTACGCCGTCGGTGCTCATTTACATTAATCCAATAATTGCTGCATGCAGCGGCAGTAGTAACATTGCTATGAGGAAAGGAGAGAGGTGGTGGTAATTAGCAATTCAAATAAGCGGCGCCGCCGATGCCGCCGCCGCCGCCGCCACCACCGCTGACGTCGATGGTGTGGGGGGGGGGGGGTAATAAGCTCGAAGGCGGTGGTGAGTATAGTATATAGTAACGCACCCGCCACCAATAATATTATTTTGTGCCGTCGCTGAAATAATTGTACCGTGTTTTTTTTTTTTTTTTTATAACTTTAATAACATTATTATATCACACGTATAAGTATATATTATACGGTGTGATGGAAACTCCGGCATTCAGCTAAATCTATTCGCAGTATTTGAAAATAATATGCGAACTTTCCTATACACGTATATCATATATTATGGATTTAACATACATAATAGGCACCTACCTACTACGAATGTGATCGCTACTGCGCGATGGCAGTAATAACGGACCCCTTTGTAACTGGCGTACCATCATATATATTATATTATATACGTTTGTGGTTAGGTTGTATATAATATATAGTGACCGTCCGGGTTAGAATCGCCTCTCTCCTGGCGTGATGAGGGGAGGGAGAAATTACGATGATGATGATGATGGAGGACAAAACAAAAATACGAGTTGAAAAAACAAAATAGAATTATAAAAAAAAAAATCGACAAAAAAATAATAAAAATTACCGACAACAGGAGCAGAAGAGGGCAAAACGAGGACGAGTGTAAGTGAGTGTGCGCGCGCGCAAGCTATGGGTGTGTGTGTGTGTGTGTGTGTGTGTGTGTGTGTGTGTGTGTGTGTGTGTGTGTGTGTGTGTGTGTGTGTGGGTGTGTGTGTATGTAATTAATTATTCCAACGGCAGCGGCCGCCGCCACGGCGGTCTGATATATTTTTTTCATTTCATTATTTATTACGATTGTTTTTTTTCCGCTCACGTCCGTCCGACTGGGGCAAAACGTCCGTCCAAATACGTACACGTATATATAATATAATATGTATATAATATATACGTATATACATATATTTGTGTTATTATTTTTATAATTCGCCGCCCTCTACAGCTCGTCTCATATAATAATATTTGTTTTTTTAGTCCGAGTTTTTTTTTTGTCCGCAGTGCGTACGTTATTATTATTATTATTATTTTATTATTATGATTTTACATGAACACAAAACTTTCGAAAATGATGACGACATACGTACATTGAAATGCTGAAAATAGTCAACACTATATTATAACAAAAGAATGATAAAATGGTTGTAAGAATAATTCTTCTCTCGATCAAAAGAAGATACGAATGTTTTATAATCATAAATTGTAATAACTCTTATTGTTGTGAATAGTTGTAGAATTATAAGTAGAAACATTACTGTAGATAAGTAAGCTTTTAAGTTTATAACAACCAAACTTCAAAGTATTTAATACATTTTTATTTTTTGATAATTCATATAATATTGCACAATAATATACTTCAAATCGATATCCAAAAGATCCTGAAATAATTTAA
Organism: Myzus persicae; assembly: GCF_001856785.1. Taxonomy (NCBI): domain Eukaryota; kingdom Metazoa; phylum Arthropoda; class Insecta; order Hemiptera; family Aphididae; genus Myzus; species Myzus persicae. The sequence goes on from NW_019100504.1 coordinate 246,083, forward strand.
TAAATATTTTTTATTAAAACTTAGTCTAAATATTATTTTTCAGTACCTAAAATAATTCATATAATAAATTGTTGTATTAATTGAAAGTTGAGTTTATATAATAAAAATTACTTTGTTTGATTAGTTCATTAAGTTCAAGAAAAGTCATTTAAATATAGAATTTAAAAATTGTACGTAAAAATTCAGTAATATGGGTCTTTATTTTAATAATGATGCCCAATTTTACAGATTTTACAGCCTTATATACCATGATAAAAATGAATATAAATTTAGTATTGTCAATGTCAATCATTCTGATTGTAGAAGACATAAAACGATTTACTTTTATTAGGTTATGATGTTTTGTTAGACTTTGAAAATTGACGCTCTATGTTTGATTTAATATAATAAATTATTATTAATAACGCTCGGTGAGGAAGGAAATGGTATAAATCGAATAGTAAAAAAGTTAATTAATAACAAATAATATGACAAATATATAATATTTTAATAGGTATACGTATTTATTTTTACTATGATATTATATTAAATTATGTACACAACTTAAAATGTATACTTATTATATGATAAGTATACGTATAATATTTTAACATATTTATTTATTTGTACTATAATATTATATTAAACTATGTAGTATGTCTACAACATATAATTTATACTTAACATTTTTTAAATACAAATAATGGTATTGATATTATACTATAATTTAATTTTTAAAATACCAAAATAGATCGGTGAAAAATACAATGCTATTCCTACCTATTATGTCTATGTAATATTTTAATAGGTATTTTAATAATTATTAATAAATAAAACAACCAACTATCCTTCCAAGGATTTGGTTGTACAGCCAATTATGTGGAAACAAAAATATTTGAGTTTTATAAATTATGTAAAACATTATTGTACCGTTTACAACCTTCTAATATCTTTTAAAACCTTTTAATAGTTTTAATCTCAATCATGAGATTCGATTATACGAGATTATTAAGCGATAGTCAAATGTTCGACACTAGGTATAATAATTAATAAATAAACCAAAAGTATTCACAAGTTTAACATTTTTAAAACGGTTTTGTTAAAATAATATGATGATAATCTTGATATTTATCTTTAATACTACGGTACATGATATTATGCACCTACCCCACTTATTCAAATTAAGTGTTCTATTCAATATAACGATTTTCATATTTCTATTGCCTAGTTTGAATGTTCTAGTTTTTAAATACTACATATCGCAGTATAATACTGTAATATTGTAACCACTTTTTTCAAGTAAAAAAAAACGAAAAAAGAACGCATCAATTAAAGTTGCTATCTGCTTTCACAGCCATCCGTCTATATCGTTACTGCCACTCCTAAACCGTCATAACCGCTTGTAGGTATAATGTTATAGCTGCGGGAACTATGTCTGAGAATCATCCCCGTCGTCTCAAAAGGTACTGTGACTTATTCCAGTGAAATTACGCAGATGAAAGTATGGCTAATGAGTGATTTCTTTCTCAAGAATACAATATGTAAAAATTAACAATAACCAAAATCTATACTTATTACTGAAAAAAAATGTATTGATGGTGTTTTTTAGTAAAAAATGTATACAATGTTCAAAACATTTGGAAATGCTTTAATTACCTACTGTTTGCATATTTTTACACCTACATATAGCAATAACAGATAACACTACTGCAAATTTATTAGGTAGGTAAAATATTTAATAACCTCATTAATTATATAAAATTATCGTTTATCAGTCCTAATTAGTCTAATGATCGTTTATACAATTTTTGAACACCCTGTAAATCTTTATAGCCAGAATCTCGATTATTGAGAAAAAAATTATTTCCCCTTTATAGTATTATAATATGTAAATCAGCACAATAAAATTGTTTAAAATAAAATAACAAGTCAATAATATAGTATATAATGAGAAGGTAAAAAAAAATACAGTTTTTACATTTACAACAAAATAATATTATTAATTTACAAAATACCTATAATAGCAGTACGAGTATTAGTGAAATTATATTTTGAAATTGCTAAAGAGATTAGTTAAATTATTATAGTAATTATTTCTACACTCAATAAGGATATTATTATAATGTAACATTGTGCATCTATACAGTTAATGTTAATTAGCTTTTTAATTAATTTTACATATTATATGAATATTTAAAAAAAATTATAATAGTTAAAATTCGAAATTCATTGTACAGTTTACTATTTTTAAAAGTTTGCATCACCATAGGACACTCCTTAAAGGGTATACAAAATCAAAGTTATTGAAAATATGGTTCTTAAATGTACATAAAGCTTCGAAAAATCAGAATTTGAATAAACATATAATTGATGGAAAAATTTGAGATAATCATGCTTGGTGAATAAAATACTGATAGCGATGTCATTTTCAGGTATCGTAGGTGTAATAAAATATTTATTTAGATTTTAAGGACATCTAAGAAATGGGCTGAGTACTTTTTATTTATTTTTTAAGTCAGTCTATCCTTTCCTAGTAGTTAGTGGTCACTGAACACTTATTTTCACACTTCGAACAAAGTTAAATGATTGGACTTTTATTAATAATATTAAATGACATATATAGATTGGTATCTATGTAAAATATTCATTTTCAAAAATAAGTTATCTTTATCAATACAAAAATTTAATATAGAGGCCTAGCTATAACCGGTGACTTTCTCCCAACCCACCCAAAAAAATTAAATTACATATTATGTACTGCACCCTTGAACTAAGTAAATAGTAATCGGGGTGCTTACTTAGAATAATTCTAGCCCCCATCTCAAACATAAAAAATTCAATTAAATTTTCGATCAGTACAACGATAACTGATAAATATATTCAGGGACTAGCATCGTAATAGTTTATATGGGATTGGATTACTCGGGAGATTAAACAATATTATGAAATATTATTAGCATGATCTAGTATTTTGTTTTCTAAATGTTTGCACTATTTACCAAGGCAAATAGATTTCAATCTTAATAATATATTATGACTAACGCATATCGTTAATAAAATAAATCGTTTTATTTGATTGCATCTAAAATTTGACTATACCTTTGATCAACAAAAACACACTAAATTCTCGATGTCAAAACCATGTTAATTATTGTTTATACTGAAGCTGTGTATAGTGTATGTAGAATTATAATTTATAGAAAATTAATTGTTAGGTAGGTAGTTATATTACACATACCTACACGTCTGTTCTATCAATATATACATTTGTACAATAAAACGTAAAATTATAATTATTTATGGAATGACTTCACTCCGTTTTATTAGTAAAATGTAAAACAATTACCAATTCTGATTGAAATTTTATTACGTACAATATCCCTGTATACATATAATATATTAGGTAACTTTGCGAGTGGGAAATATCTTCCAAATTTCAAACGATATTCGTATATGCATTTGAATGTTTGATATAAATTAATAATACGCAATAATAAGCGCTTACCTTTGATCAAATATTTTGCGTTGGAAATCGAAACGGCTGTACCTACTCACTTGAACGACAAACACAAACAAACGAGAATACACCTACTTCATAGCTCCCATTATTCAAGGTACCAGCCATATATTATATTATATAGAAATATTAAATTAGTCCAACATAGAATAACGAAAATGAAACAACCGAAAACAAAATTAAGTAGTTGTCGACGTCATCGAAGAGCCGGCTCGGTTTTTTGTTTTCGAACATGTGACCTATGCGTTTTTTAAATTCCTATCGAGACCCTGTGGTCAGGGATTTGTAATTGCGACCGTCGAGCGTAGGCCCTTCCTACTAACCCGCAAAAGAGTGCCTCTATAGTTCGTGTCAAGCATATTGTTATCAAATCCAACGGGGGCGAATCGGTGATTAAATTATTATACTATCATATAATAATGTAGGTACAACGCGAAATTCGCAACGAACCCGACAATCGTTATAATCGCATGCGGCGTAGGTATAATAATACCTATAGATCATATAATATCTATATATATATATATATACGGGAGCGGGTTCCAGCCCAAGATAACTTGGTGATGTATACCTGTAATTATATTTTACAGACAAGCAATTATGAAATTATATCAAGCCTTAAACTCGTTATTGAACTTACGAAAAACACTATGAGAGATGTCGAAGATAATAATAAATAAAATAACGATAGGTATTTACGCGACCACGGTGTGTCTGAAGCGTAGATTTGATTATTTAATGCAAATTTTGTATTTTTCGATTGTTTTAGAACTTGTATATTCATATCACAAAATGTATTCTTATTTATAATCAAGTCTTACATATCGGAACAAACATGCAATATACTAGCAACAATTAATAAATGTATACATTTTCGTTTATGATTTATATCAACTTATTTACTTAGGTATGTGTATCCTGGTATCCAACCCTAAAAAAAAACACAAAAATGTCCGAACAGATAAGGAATTTTAAAAACCGATCTGATAAGGTTACGTTAGATTAACGATTAGTTACAAACATGCCGTACTAAAATGTTTCGTATCTTCAACGTTAGGAAAAACAATAATTCTTTAATATGTATAGTGACAAAATCGAAAACTACCCTTTCAAAATACCAATTATTGTTCGATTTCCTATTAAGGGATGGGCTACTTAAAGCGATCACCTAAAGCGTACATGTTTTTGACCTAAAATTGACCTTTTGGTTTTTGACAAAATTACCTTTTTTACCCAAACTCAGAAAAAAGTGATTTAGTTTTCACCCAAAACAATATTATTCATCATAAACAAAAAAACCATAAATTCGCTTTTATATGTCTTATTACACTTATCCTTGTACCACAATTTTGACTAATACAGTTTTTTTTTTTTTTATTATTATACTATTTTTTTTAAAAATGTTTTACACTTACATTATGTTTATTATTTACATTTTTTACATTGACTTATATTTTTACACTTAAATATATATTGACATTAACTAAAAGCTGAAATAACATTTTCAATAAGTACAAAAGAAATACAGTGGTAAACAAAATGTTTTTTTCGTTTACAATGAATCATATTACTTTGGGTGAAAACAGGTCCGCTTGTCACCTTCTGGTCACAAAAGACCATTTTTAAAAAATATCATTGTACAGCGCTAATAACATTTCTTGATTTATCCACTGTCTAAAATATATAAAAACAATTATGATGTTAAAATATTTTTTATGTGCATTTTTTCATCTGTTACTCCGTTTAATCAGTAATATCATATATTTTTAGACCATTGAAATCGGTGACTTATATGCTTATTGTGACTAAAATTATTATTATAGTTGTAGCATGAGGTTCACATAAGTGCATTCCACTAATTATAAATAATATTATTAAATATTCTGTTGTATTTGTATGTGTACATTTACGTAGGTAGTATAATACGAATAGATGAAATTGTATAAAGTTTTATTTTCTCGGTGACAAAGGAGAGAGTATTATTTTGTCTAGATCTCCTTCTAAATCTGCCACTGAATATATAGTTTATTATTTTAAACTGCTCTTCATAAACTACAGAGCATTAATATTATCATTATCGTCATCATCTTATTATAATGTCCACTGTCCATTTCTTACTATAGTTAAAACATTTATACACATACTAATACATAAATATTTATCTACGGATGATAAAGAAGATATACACAAATAAAATAAGTGGGTATCTACTTAGTGGTTCAAAGTGCTATTGTATTTATCGATTGATAAATAATCGATTTTTAATTATGGTCAATATGATAATATTGTATACAATATATACCTACGGGTAATTATTTTCTAATATGTTCTATAATTTATAGTGGGTACACATAGTGTATAATCCAGACAACATTTCTGGGGGGAGGGGGCCTCAATTTTTTCACCAGTCATACATTTTAGTATTATGAATTGTATTGTTATTTATTATTTATTATTTATTAGTTAAAACAAATAACAATTTTAAAATTTAAAATTTAAAATTTAGAAATAAAATAAGTTCTAGGTAATCGTAACGAGTATATTTCATAAATACATTTCGTTGGCAGTTGTATTTGTCAGGAGGGGAGAGTTAATGAAATTTCAGGTAAATGCCCGGCCTGGAGGATATCCGGATTAAACACTGCATAGTATACAAATACACAATATTATATGCATGATAGGTATAGATAGTTAGTTTAACTTATATTAATGTGAATAATGACAACAAATAAATATAGCAGATAATTTAATGATATATATTATTTTGCCAACAAAAAACTAGTACCTGCACTATCTTGTTATTTAGTTATCTTCAAATATGTAATAATTGATTATTTTTTACTATTTCAAATGTATTTCGTATGCGAATGGCAGTATGTTTTATGTTGTAACAAGTAACAACCTAATCTAACATTTCTAACTTTATTGATTTTAACTCGCCGAGTAATTTGATTTCCCTGTATAAGTGTATTTTAGTGGTATTTACCTACTTATATATCAAACTCGGCTAATAACTAATAACTACTAACTCTATGTGTTAATTTTGTAGCTAAGTCATTTTAATCATCTGATTTTATACAATTTCAAAATAAAGTTGCCAGTTAATTTTCACATGATTTTCGATTAAAACTTGACAAAAATGTATTTAGTTAGAATTAAAATATTATTTTAATATTATAGAAATATTTTATTGTTGTCGTCGTATTACAGCATCGCAGCCAACTATTACATTGACGTACCAACGACGATTCCTGTTAAAAGTTTTATACTTAAAAGACCTAAGAAATAAGAATGTTTTTATATTTGGTACCTACTGAATGTTTAACAAAGTTTTCAGGCATTTTTTTATCGAAATAGTTATGTTTACAATTAATTATTTAGAAATAACAACATTCTCATTATTTTCTGATAAGGGCGTGAAGCTGCATTTTTATTTTTATTAAGTTTGTATTTGTACTTATAAACTTTATTTTTTTAGTTTTTTTTTTTTTAATATTATTAAACATGTTTGCAATTTTTATTTAAATCACCATTACAATAAAATATTTAAATAAATAATATATTTTATTCTACAATATCTTGATTTAATTAGTATGTTAATTAAAGTAGAAAATTAACTTATTGACAGCAGAAGTAATTTCCTAGGATGTCATAATTTGTCCGGAGATAAGATTTTTCTAGAGAGGGAGCTCAAAAATGTTTTTCTTATTTATGAGTAAGAAAAAAAGAAACTTCTGATTACCTACTATTGTGATCTGCAAAAGATAAATCTATGTCTGTATACTAGTTCTTACATAATATATCAAAATATAATTTATTTTCTTCAATATAAAAATAAATTATAAAATAACACAACTTTTTTTTTTAATATTGTTGATTATCCGATTCTTTAACATCAGTAGCCCATAAATGACATCGCCATAAGTGCTATGCGGGGGTTATATAGAATGAAACAATTTTGATTAAAATCAGAGTGAACATGTGACCTAACTCATACTTCAGAAATTTCAATGATATAATTTCTTATTGGTATCAGGCTACATACCTACATACTCTAAGATATTTATGTAGACCTACCTTAGGTAAAAAATGGAAATGAATGTTTTCAAACAATGAAAACAAATTACTTTCAATATGAAAGAGAAAATCTTAATATTTTCTGCTCTCTCATTACTTTTTTTTAGAAAATTGACTGACAAAATTGCTGTAATTTGGAAGTACTATTCATATTCGATTATGGAGATTATGCATTTTTTTATAACCTATTCATTTAAAGTCATATAGATTTTATGATATAATTTTCAAAAAAAATTATGGTTTATTCACTTTTGGGTTTAAAATAGATAGGTGTATTTTACAATGTCAGTTAATAACTGTATTATTCTAGAACTTAAAGTTTTAGAAAAAAAATGTAACACTATATTACTTATTTAAATAGATTATAATAATTTACATTAGTTTTATACTTATAAATTATAAGGTTTGCAAGGTTAAATTAGCATGACATTAAAGTAGCCTGGTGACGATAAAGGGTATGCACTTAGAATGTATGTTTATGGATCGAAAGAGCTTTTCACATGTATTACAATTTACTGTAGCCACACAGCGCTAAATATGAGGTGGTTAATACTATGGCTCAATCGCTACCTATTCGTTTAACTAAAAAAAAATGTGAAAGGGAAAATATTTTTGAAAATACACATTTTACTTTTCAATTGTTCATGCTAATGAGTTTAAGTATACTTTTATAATACTGCAATTTTGTTCTTACATACATTTTAATAACCAATTTACCAAACCAAGCTTTTAGTTTTATACAAATATTAAATGTGTATATTTTTCTTGTTAAATAGGATGGTTATCAACAGACCACTACAGTTGCCAATAATAACAATTGTAGTAATGGAGGAAATTGTATGACACCGGCAATAAGACATACTGTACAACAGCTAGCAACCAATAGTGATGATAAAATCACAGTATCGTTGTCAACACACTCTGAAAAAAATAATGACAGTGAAACCTACAACATAACAAGTAAATAATGTTTAATGATAAACTTTATTGTGACGATTATTGTTAGGGTTCAAAACTTAAAAAAAAAACAACCATGACCTCACAAAATAAAAATGAATAATGACCTTCAAGTAGGTACCTATTTAATATTATGATCTACAAAATAAAAATAATGGCTTTAAAAATATATAATATTATGTTACATAATTAGATATTCTAAAATTCAATGAACGCTCATATTTTGTTGTTATTTTATACTGAAAAACACTTTATAGTTTAAAAATTAAACCTTAACAGAACAGTAATAAATCGATTAAACTGAAGTAATACAAGGCATTTATAGTTATTATATTATTTTGCAAATGTACTTTTCTACGAAACGTTTATAAACGACATCGTCATGATTTTTGATGTGGTATACAAACATTACATTTTTTATTATCTTTATGAAATATCAGACTTATCTGTACTCTCTCGATAGAAAATATATATTATGAGTATAATATAATGTCTACTTTGATCGTATTATCAACAAAAGGAAACAACCGATTGTTTAATTTTATTTATATATATAAAATCGTAAAATAACAATAAATATATCTTTAGATTTTATAAGGAATGCTTTTTATTTGTATTTTAATATATATTACGTAAGTAAGACTAAGACTACTGGTGTTTGGTGTTTTATTTATCATGCCTCAAAAAGATACAAATATAATATTATAACTACTAAGGTCTAAGGTAGTAAAATCTCGTTAGCAAAAATGTAATACAAAAATATGAAATATATTTTTTTTAATTCATAACCTGTACCTCTGTACCAGTATACCTGGTGTATCAGATATTTTAGTAAATTGCTAATTATTTATTTCAGTATATATTTGCTTAAATATGTACCTAGTTAAATATTCCCACGTCACATATTGTTTACAATTTTAATTATTACACTACTCAATTTTACTAATTATTTAATTATTGCAACAGATGAACCGATATTGCCGTCAAGTTCTATTAAAAACCCAAATAAAAATTCAACGATCAATGACAAAACTCCGTCTGTGGTAGACACTGATTTTGATGATCCTATGGTAACAGCCAATGATATTAACAGTGAAACTAGTAATGATGATTGTTTGTCTCAATCGCCTTTGAACTTGACCCGTTCCCAAGGTCTGTTGAGTTCCATTCAAATATTTATAGATATGATACATATAACTAAAAATAATTTTATTATTATTTATGTATGTATATATATTTTAGGATCGTCGGAAGAAGGCGGCAATAAGAGTGAGGACGACGAAGGAGAATATGATAACGATAGCGAAGAAAAAAACGGTATTGGTAATTCCATTAATGAAGATGAAAATATGGTCAATGGTCATAACATACCAGCAACAGAAGTTCCATTTCCTTGGAATATTGCCTCTGCCAATAATAAACAAAAGCAGCAACAACAGGATGATAAAATCACAGCACCACCACCTCAACTTTTGTTAACTTCTGGTCAACTTACTACGGGATGCTTACAAGCAGCTCAATTGCTAATACCAACAGCTCGAGGTATTAAGAATCAATAAAAATTGAAAATTGTTATTGTTATTTTTATGAATATTTGATCAGGTGTATAGTATAATAATACATGTATAATATAACTGTGTTTATTACATAAAATAGGTATTATGACTCAGACAATTTTGGCCATTCCTATTAATGATATGGTTTCTTCGGCAATCACAACTCCTACTTCAAATCAGCAACAATTACAGCAACAGTTATTATATCACTCAACAAATAGTGTTCGACAAAAAAATATTAACCGACAACAGCTCAATCAAACTTGTCAACCACCATTATCCTTACCACTCAATCGTTATTTTCAACAGCATCAAACTACAGCTGATGATACGACTTCTACCAGTGGTACTCCCGACAATGTTAATAGTGATAGTAATAATTGTAAGTATTATTTTTTTGAACTACATTAGAGTTTAAATTTCCAGAATTATTCATGAATTACACAATTTTTTTCCAGACGATGGTAATATGATTAATAATGACACAGTTACAGCAGATCAGTATAATAATATTCAACGACGAAAATGGCAGTCCCCAGACCTTAATAGCAAAAAACACAACTTTTTAACAGTAAGCCAATATCATCGCTAATTAGTTATTTTTCGAAGTACTGCGCACAGTAATGCACATATACTGCAATACCTACCGATACACAATTATTAAAAAACAACTTAAACCATACGAGAAATTGACATACGCCTCACGTTTGCGTTCAAGAGTTTTTATAATATGTTTGCAATTAAATGTTATTTCCAATATTTGTCCACAGCCTCAACAAAAGCTATTACCGCGCGCCAAGAATGAGGAAAGCAGTGATTCGATAAATGTACAACGTTCAAAAGAATCGTCTATGGTTCAAATACCAACGGGCACAAATGGAGAATGTCGTATTTATTCAACCAATAATGCTGCTTCAATTGTTACTGCTGTGACACCAATGTCACCTCCTGCACACAGACGTAATGACGGTAGTAATGGAGGAGGTGTAGAAGTAATTCAACGCCAAACTGTATGGCCAACAGCAATTACAACAACCGATCAACATAATGGTGGCGATGAAACGGAAAATGAAGGTAAATATAGAAATGTATTAAAATAGTTGTGTAACAATAAACCAAATATGAATAAAAAAGGATTTAAAACAAAAAATAAACTAATGAAATAAAAATAGTGTGAAAAGCTAATGAATTACACATGAGACGACAAGCACACTTACAGCTGCCTATGATTAACTTACTGCGATTTCCGAGTTTTCCATAACTTTTAACTTAACAAGTTATGTGTCAGATGTCAACCTATAATTTTAACTAGTTCATTTTTACAAAGATTTTTTACTCTCTTATGTAACTTTGAACTTTAAAAAAAAAACTATGCATTTATCAGTATTTTTATCCATCTTGGTAAATACATTTCAATTCCTAGTCACAGTGGCGTGTCCAGAAATTTTCAAATGAGGAGGGAGGAGGATACAACCCCAATCTTCCTCCTTGGACATGCCTCTGCCTAGTTATGATTGGTAGTTGATAAAATATAAAATATAAGAAATAACAGCCAAAAAATATTTGAGCATAGTTTATTTTCTAGTACCTCCATAGATCATAAATACGATGGAAATGTGTATAAAATAACTTGACTATTTTAGTATTTAAAAAAAATTATAAACCAAATTAGTTTAAACATTTAACAAGGTTACTTTTAATTCTGCAGTTTGACAAATTAATGTTTTAAACGAATTATTATAAACAGTACATTTTAACTCAAAAAGTGGATTTTTTTTCAATTGACTTAACTTAAATTAGATAGGACTTTGAAAAATAAATAAATGATTTATCTTGTTATGCTGGGAATTATAGTGATTTTCAATTCTTTACCTAACTTTATATATTATGTCTAAAATGAAAAAAGCCTAGGTACCAACCTACCTACCTATATAATAAAACCTAATGAAAATGTATGTGTTCAGATATATATCACTACGATGAGTTATAGCAAACAAATCTAAACAATACACTTTCAAAAGTGCTGGCCAAAAGTCGGCTATTATCATTAAACAATATTTTTATAAAATCAATATAACAGTATAGGTGACTAAGCAGTGGCGCCGAAAGTAATTAAAACTAGTCTAAAACCCGCCTAAATGTACCCAGTCATCAGCTTTTCAACACATATATATTATATACCACTATGTTCAAATTTATTCGTACGACCCATCATAATTATGAGCAATTATGTCCCCAAAACTTGAAAATGGACAACGGCGCCACTTCATGTCTGTAACCAAGACAACGAAAGTCAAGACGGACGAACACAACGCAATCATTATATATTATAATTTATTGGGGGAATATGGAGCTTAGAAACTGAAAATCCCATAAGATTAAAATTAAAATTATATATAATATTATGTAGGTAGTTAATACCTATTTAATATTGTATATTATTTTCCATCTTCCTATAAACTATACATATTTTTTTTAAATCCTTAAAAATGAATTTGCAACAATGCATATTATATTATATGAGTACATTAATCACAAAAGTAACACGTAAAATTTAATTGAACGTCCTATGATTAGTCGACCTCGCACTGCCTTTATTAATTTTAAATACCTACTCAATTAGTACCAAATACTACTAGCGCATATTGGACAGTCTACACATTCTGCATGGTCCATTTAATAAATAAAATCATTTTCAAGAATAATATATGTTTTCATTCCAATATCATTGTCCTACCCGACTTCTACATTTAATAGGATATAATATTTGTATTGTTTAATTGTAATACCTATAACACGACACTAAGCCTGTAATAACGATTAACGAACAAATATAAATGAATAATATGATGTGAAATTGCGAACTGATTAAATTTATGTTACTATATGTGTATAGTATAACGATTTACCAGTAAGGTACACTGGCTCGTCGTATTTATATCGTACCCGGTAAATTCGCTTAGGCAAACAGAACGCGGGGATGTAGAGTGGGTACCTACGAGTATAATAATATACACCAAGTCAGTCGAGTTTCGCAAGCTAGTTACAAATAATACAAACGATGGCAAAGGCAAACCCTAAGATTTAAAATTGTATTTTCCCGGTTTATTAAGGTTCTGTTAATCATAATAATTTGCATTAATGTGTAATGTTAAGTTATTCATTCAGTTCGTACTTAATGTGCTACACCTGTGATCTTCAAACAATAACCTCAAGAACAGGGATACTCGGGTGATACTGTACCTACTGTATTATTTTGATAATGTTTCAGACTTTAAATAAATCTACATTTTTGTATCGTGTTCAATTGTGTTAGCCTTAAGCACAGATCATATTTTTCTAAGATCACTGCATAGACACAAATTGACTAAATTTTTGGGGGGGACTCAAGCTCCCCTCCCCATAAGCTATAATATAAATACTAGTCACTAGATTTTTAACTGGGGGAACTTGTCCGAAATTTGGGGGACTAAGTCTCCCCAACCTCCCACCTATTAGTGCCAATGAAGATCAGTAAAATATGACTTAACTTGTATCAATAACTTTATTTGTATAAATCCAAGTATCCAACAGCCCGGTTGGTGTAGGTACTAGCAATTATCCAATAACTACTCCTTAACTGAATAAGATTCAGTATAAACATATACGGCCCCTTTGGTTTGCAAAGTATAATACAAAAAAGCACATAGCTAATTAAATATACGATAAGTCAATAAAAACAAATACTCGTTAGTTTTTTTCGTAACCCAAATCGGTTATTGTGCTGTGCTGTGCGGTTAACGTTAGAACCATTAACTATGAACAATTTTGGGGGCGAATTTCCCGAAGCTTCTAACAAATCTTATCACCCCTCGTACTTTTGAATAAAAAAGCTGTCAATATTTATACTTAATACTATCAAGTTGAGGAGTAGATAGTCGGTTGGTTGATTCCTACTACACTAACCAGTCCTGATAACTGAGTTTTTGGACTGATATAAATAAAGTTTTAGAAGTTATTTTACAATTGTTGAAAACTTATACGTTAATAACTTACACAACCAAACACGATATAGAAACATAGATTTATTCAAAATCTGAAATAGTAATAATATAATGCAGTAGGTACATCATTTCCCGAGTAACTCTGTTCTTATTGGCGGTGTTTGAAGATCATAGATTAATTTGAAAAAGGTAACATTTTGGTATTTTATATTTTTAATTTATATTTTACACCAATGATTTTTTAACTTGAACTTCAAAGAAACATAGCAGAAACTGTAATTAAAATTTAATGGGTATTAAAAGTTTTATTTAGATTGAAAATGACATAATATATTAAATATATTTATATAAGTACATAATAGCAGGTACAACTGGAAATATACAATTGATTAAAGATTTTCAATATGTTAAAACGAATACTTCGATAATACAGTTAGGTTTACATTGTTATAAAATATGACCAGCCTTTACAATTATTAAATTTTTGTTAAATAAATTATCGATGATTGGACTCTACCACTGATGATACTAGATTCATTCTATACTCTATTCTATTCAGAATAACAATGCTCAAATGTACGCATGAATAGGTACTGTTTACTGAGCCGGCAACAGTTATCATTATTCTTTGGTAATAGTATGAACCAATACTGGCAAGTATATGTGATATCAGAGTATTTACTAACCTTCACCTAGGATAACTGAAGGCGACTCAATTATAAATATCCATCAGCAAATTTGAGCATTATTATTCTGAATAGAGTATATTATTTTCGGAATAACAAAAAACTAATAGAAATCTTTTTTTCGACAACTTAGCATCCTAATCAGTAGATTAAGTAGGTAGTAACCTACATTTTTCGTAATTTTCTAAGACCCTAAATGTATTACTTACTACTTGATTTATTAGGAGTCATCAAATAAGTAGGTACTTCATACTTATAAACATACCTATCGATTAGTACTAGGTACCTGCATAATATAGATTTTAGAACCACTAGCATTAGGTAGATACACTAGGTACTGTATGTACGTTAATAAGGTGTTCCTTATTTGTAGGGTTAAAAGTGGGTATATTTTTGATTTCTTACCTTCCCATTTCGTTCACTACAATAAGAAATTTTAGTTAAATTTGGTCATGATTGACACTACCTCCCACTTGCCACAAAGTGGTTGAAAATTGCAAAATATGGTTTTTTTGCCGATTTTTGTGTTTAAAAATATAGAACTTATCATTAAATGTATAATAAGTAAATTTCATAGATTTAAATATTGTTAGTAAAAAAATTCGTAAAAAAATGTCTCTTAAATCTATTATTTCCCAAGCAAAATGATAAAATACTTAATATTTAATCTGAGCTCACAGTAGTGCGCCGGATAAGTTCCAGCAATGCCAGTATATTATTACTGCATTGTAATTTGTATGTAACTAATATAAGTGTTTTCTAAAGTAAAACGAAAACACTTATAATTATTATAATATAACTATTATGCATTATTTAAATTGTAAATACTTATTTTCATAATCGTCACATGCATAATATTTTCAGAAGATAAACAGCAGCCACATCAGCCTTCTCACGTTATATCTCCTGCGCCTCCAACGTCTTCCGCCACCATAAACGCTTTAAAGTCATTAGCACCACCATCTTCACAACTCAACTGCCACATAAAACCATCCAAGGATGAGGACTCAACTTCAGCAGCTGCTGCGGCAGCGGCTGCATATAATCAGCAAAACGCTATTTGCACGTAAATGAAGAATACTCTTATAAGAACTTACTAATGCTGATATTATTTTATACATAAAGAAAGTTAAACATTTTTTTTTTCATAAATCATTTTTCAGAGCACTCGCCACACACATGCTATGTGCTTCACAACTCGCTGCTGCGCAACAACCAATGTAAGAAATGTTAACTTTCTATAGTTTAGTACAATAAAATGAATTTATCTTTTACGTAAAATAATAGGAATGATTATAATAACTACCAGTATGATATCAAACTATTACTTATAAAAGTGTTATTACCTAGTTATTTTAAACGTGTACATTTAAATTTAATCATTTAACTTTTAACATTCGAGTAGGTATTATCGATGCTTATTTAGTTAGAAAGAGAAGAAATTACTCATCACTTACTACTCGAATTTATCATAAATACATATTATATAATATGTATGTGTGTGTGTGTGTTGTTTAGATTTGAAAATATGGAAAGTGGCAACTCCGCTAAAAAACCAAATAATGTGTACAATAACAATAATAATAACATCAAAACAAATAACATGATGGGTGTAGTGAACCCAGCCGTATTGGAGAAATGGATGATGGAGGAGAGGTAAGCGATTCATTATCTTTAAGTAGGTGCCTATATTATATTTAATAATATAAATAGAATAAAAAAAGAATTAAATAACCAAAGTAAAACAAAAAAGTTCTTTGGAAAAGCCAATCAAATAAAATTCGAATTAAAGGCAAAATCTAACCTTGCGGAACTCTCATCATAACAGTGTACAAAAATAGCAAGTTATGTCAGAGAAATGTTTGGTACACAGTTAAATTGGGCATGTACCAGTTGCCCCCAAAAGTACCTTTTTTATACCAAATCCCCCCCAGACTACCTAGAGGAAAAAGTACCAGTTGCCCTCAACCAAATGTACCAGTTGCCCTCACATATTAATATATACACAAATACAATAATAGCTCGTAAAATAGGGGAGGTAAATATACAAATCATAAATAAAATATAAAATTCAAAATTATAATAATTTGTTAATATAAAATAGTACAAAATCAAAGTATAATAATTTGTCGACACATAAATAATATAAAATTCAAAAGTACCTATTATGTTTTGTTATAATAATTACTAACCGATTTTACAAAATCGAATCTGCTAATATTTTTGTTTTTATATTTATTTTATCGGATACAATAATTGACGGATTGAATTCAAGTTCAAAGCCAGAGCATTTTTCTTTTAACATACTAAATAACAAATCATACGTTTTCGATGATTATATCCACTCGGACGCATTTAAAATTACATGTCATGTTGATAAATTATTATAATTTTGAATTCTATATTTTATTTATGGTTTGTATATTTACCTCCCCTATTTTACGAGCTATATATTGTATTGTGTATATATTAACATATGAGGGCAACTGGTATATTTTTAAAAACGCGATAATAGCCTTGGGGGGGCAACTGGTAAACACCCGTTAAATTTAACAGGTTTGAAGTTGACAATAGTAGTGAGTGCTACTGTGGAACAACTAATAGACTATCGGTCGAAAGAATAGAACCGAAAATAGGAACGCTTGAAAACGGATTCTAATTCCAAAATGTCTGGAAACAGAAAGAAAAAGCTGATTGCATGATGAACAGCAATTTAAGATGGGCCGGTCACATATAGTTATCGGAGGGAATACTGAAGAGAATTAATAGCATAGGAACTATATTCGGAGCGAAAAAGGGGCATACCTAAAAAACGATAGATATACAAAGTAAAGCAAAACCTTGGGGTATTTTAATATTTTAAATATAAAGTATATGCAGAGAATGCAGCTAAAAATGAGATTTGTATAATTTGGATTTTTACGGTGGTGGACTTTAAGGTCGCTTGTAATGTCTGAAGAAAAAATTAATTTAGCAGCAAAATGATTTTGTTGTTAGTCAATTTTGGAAAACTAATAAAAGTAAAAATGTAAAAACTATTTATTCGTTTATGTTGCAATAATTTGTACCTAATCTTTTATCAGGTATTATTACAATAATAATAATAACAACAACAAAAACATTACTGGTGGTCACTCACATCACCAGAGGTATAATGCAGCCGCTGCAGCGGCTGCTGCAGCAGCAGCTGTCGAATTGTTGAGTGGAGGTGTATCTGCATCATCAAGTGGTGGCGGTGGCGACAGCTTAGCGTCTTGCAAAAAACGAAAAAGACGCACTTCGTTTACACCACACGCCCTAGAATTGTTAAACGGTCATTTTGAACGCAATACACACCCATCAGGTAAAAAGAATATAATTACATAATAGGTATACCTACTTTTGTGAGGCTTACTTACCTACTAATAAGATAGTTACTTACTAGTAGGTACCTTCAACATAGATACTTGCAAATATCATTATAAATTGAAATATGAATATCCATTGTTAACACTGAGTTGGTAGGAATAAACCTGTAATTCATATTTAGAACCAATTAAAAAAATTAGAACACAATAAGTACCCATAATATTGTCACTGATTTAATGGTGCATGTATTTACAAAAGAAAATACTATTATTAAAATATAAAGACCATCACATGAACATGGCGTTAAATTATGGCTTATTATGTACCTATATAATGATGTGCTTATGCACTAGAACTACAATCATTATCTTCTCGAGAAAACAAAATACACTTTTTAATTAATGTATTGAATGTGTCTAGTTGTCTAATGTCTACGAAACTGAACTAGTGTACCTATTATGAAATAGGCAGGTACCTCGTACCTACCAAAATAGTTTAACACTTACACTCAAATAAAAACCTATAAACTTAATAGGTACCTACCTAAAATTACTGATATTATTTATCGACAAAAAATTATACTTAGGTACCAACAACGAAAAAATTTAAAACAATTTTTTTAAGGACGTAGGTATCTAAAATCATAAATAGATAATGCCCTATTTTTTCCTTAAGAAATTGGTGAAATTATTTTATGATATCTATTATTTACCTACTACCAAATTTTGTTAAGCTAGAATACAATATTAGAACGACACTATTTTTCTTCTTGGATCATAGATCATTAAATATTGTGTTATTAATATAAATACATTTCCATTTTCAGGATCTGAAATCACTGGACTGGCACATAGATTGGGCTACGAACGTGAAGTGATACGCATTTGGTTTTGCAATAAACGTCAGGCGTTGAAGAACACTGTTCGCACTATAAATGGCAACGGTCCGGCCCATATGACTGGCACGAAATCTCATAACAATACAAGTGGTTACTAATCACAGTATTATTTATAAAATTTAAGTTGTATCGAAATATTGAAACATACCCAGTTTTTCCGACAATCACGAAGTAGCATCTGGTCATGTCCATATCTCGTTTGCCTTTTTTTTTTTACTCATAATCTATAAGCAGAATTATTTTCATTATTCATTCAACAACATCCGTCGATTCATATGAATCTAACTAGTGGTTAAAAGACCAAATATGGGAGAACATGTTTAACTTTTTCTTCATTTTTTTAGTTGTTCTAAGTGTCTAATTATAATTAATATTAAATAATTAATAGATTTTAATTTATAACTTTTAATATTATGTTTGGATTTTCATTGGTAGTTTTAAAAGAAAACTATAACTATATCCCAAATAATAAGAAGAAATAAAATATTTTTTGTGAAATAATAATAATAAATAGTACCTATATAATATGTGTAAATAATGCTAGTGTATAATATGGTTAAGTTTAAAAACTAATTTATATTTTGGTGACAACAATATAAGCTTAAATTAAGCTTTAAGTGTATTCACTTAATTATAAATTATTTAATGCATGTCGAAGTATGAAATTAACTTTTATATCAAGAGTCAAAGTTACCAATTGATAGACTGTTAACAAAACACTAGGTCTTTTACAAATAGCAAGAAAAAACCATTTAAAAAGTACATTTGGAAGCTATTGCAACCAATAACAACAAAATTTGAATAATTAATGATGTGTCAAATATTTAATTTTTGTACTACCAAACAGGATATCTTAAAATTTGTTTGACGACTTATAAATGGTAGTAATTAAATATTGTCATATATTACAATAATTGTAATAAACATCTAGTCAAAGGTGCCACTTTAATACCATAACCAGGAAACTAGATATTATGACAGTACACTGAATTTACATAATACTTATAGAGGAGGCTACAAAAACTCTCCTTGGAGCCAGTTCTTCCATACTTCCAATTGCATTAATGCATCTAGTTTTAATAGTTTTAAAAATGTAATGTTATTATTGTCTTAATATACTTTAAGGAATACACGGAAAATAAATGTTTGGTCTCTTAGCTATTGAAAAATAACTTACAGTTAATACATATTTATTTTCTCATAACATGCCTTACAACAATTAATATTTAATTTATATCTGTATACTATTTTTACTATGTATAAACAGTATTGTAAATTTCCACATGTCAGTCTGCGTGTGTGACTGTGTATGTGTATTGTGTATGTGTGTGTCTGTAAATGTATATGTGTGTAATGTGTATACTTACCCTATTAAAATGAGATAGTTTTTTTTGTATTTTAACCGCCTCGATTATTTCATCTTGTATCAAGACTGTTAAGTATTAAAATCGAAATAATTGATGTAAATGAGGTAGTAAATTAATATAAATAATAATAAAAAAAATATAAATGTTCTTTAGTTGTTCTTCTTTATTTGACATTAAAACATGTATTTTTCTAAGTTAGTGTTATGATAAGTAATTTGATGTGTTATATTATCATCATTAAATAAACTATAAAATAACCACATTATTTATGATTTTTTTTTAATACAAACATAAACATGATTACACAATAAATCTTATATGAACATTTATACTAAGTAGTGCTATTTTAAACTCGGGATACATTATTTACCTTATAGTATAGTAAAGAATAATAAAAAATATATATGACTAGAATATGAACAACGGAATACATATTTAGAGTATTTACTATTTATTACAATCATTCTGACTCGTATTAAATGATTGGTATAGTTTTCAAATGTGGCATAAATCCTTGCACATAAAGGTCAATATATAAAACTTGAAAAATAGTAACCAATTAATGTTTTACATACATTATTAACATTTTTAAATAATAGCCTTAATATTTAAGTAGATACATTAAATAAAATTGAGCTTTTAGCTTTTGAATAAATTTAATAGGATCATTAAATATCAATCTCTCTAAACAGATGATAACTATTAATTTCAAAAACAGGAATTTTTTTTTAATACAGAATGACAACTATACAAAACATAGTACATAAATAATAAGAGAAAAGAATATTCAATACATAAAATTGTTTTTTGACTTACAAGTTTTAAATACATAATTAAGTAGACAGGTAATTTTTGTTAATAAGTAGTTGACTACTAATACTAGTTAAAAAAATCTATATTTTTTTACGGTATCAGCTGCAACATCAGTCACCAATAAATAATATGATGAGCATTGTTGACTATCATCAATTACAGAATCTTGAAGTTCGGCAAACGCTACCATACCAGCTGGACGACGCAATTTGCAGCCATTGGAATCAATAGTGTTTACTAATTTTTCAGTTTCCATATCAATCAAGTCAATTACGTATGAGTTATAGTGGCGTCTAGTAGCCAGTATAAAATTATTACAAGTAGCCAATGAGCTATATGCATGTGTGGCTAGTGAAAACATATATTACTTAGAAGTAAGACCATTTATTAAAAGATTATTAATATTTTTACCAACTACTTACATTTATCTGTTGTCATAACTGTAATTGATCGTTCATAAGTGCCTTTGCATGAATATATATCTAAACAGCGACATCCAGTTGTAGTTATACCAGAAATTACAATGATTTCTGAATGTGGCCCAATTGCCATAAAGGTACCAACACATTCAGCAGATTTTCCATTACTTTTCTTATTATTTATCTATAAAAAAAATTATAATAATTAATACGTGTAAACTGTTGGATTACACATAGAAATAATCCAACAATATATTCTGAACTCAAATTTTAAAATTATAGGTTAAAAATTAAATATAAATATTAATTATTATGGTACATGTAGAGAAGATGAAAATTAAAAAATATACATTAGCACAATAACATGAATGAAAAATAAATTTAAGACTCACATTTATTATCAAACAATTAGTTTCTTACGTTATAACAACATTTTTTATCATATTTGTGTTATCCTTACTGTAAATAAATGTTGTCCTGTTGTTGCTTTGAATGCATGTATGTTACAAGCAGAATCTCCTATTAATACGTGATCATAAGTTCTGTCCACTGCAACACACATAGGCTCAATCATACTCGAATGTGTCCACGACTTCACTGTTTCACCATCTAAAGTCATTCTAAAAATAAAAAATATTTCTTATAACCATGAGTAAATAAATATACTTTGGAATTATTACTGAGTCACTGTGTTTGTACGCCAATTTACTGTAACTAACGTTTCATCGCTCAATAAACCAATACCAGTTGAAGAACGACCACGCATAGCTTCAATGTTTTGTACATCAGATATATAATTTAAGTGGGTATCAAGCACTCTTATGCGACAATTTCCAGTATCTAAAACATACACCTAGAAATGATAAAAACAATTATTTTAATGAGATGCATATTACTTTTATATCATATTGTAAATAATTTTTTAGCATCTTACCCTAGCAGAATGGTGATCTACAGCAATTGCAACAGGCTGTTGCATTGAAGGTCCTCTACTATATTGGCACATAGGATCAATGCTTTTTATTATAGAAAAGTCAATATGTCCAGTATTACCATTACATGCTACTAGTCTACCTAGCACATAAACAAGAAGTTGATACCTAAAATATATAAAAATAGAAGTCAAATTAATACATTTTTTGTTCAAAGTTTTTTTACATTAGTAATTCTCAATGTATATACCTGCCACAAACAGATAAACGTAGACGGATTGTGTATTGCCCATTTTTATGATCAACAATCCGCACTCTATCATCACTAGTATTATTATCTAAGTGTTGAAGCCCTAAATTATTTGATGCCATTTCTTGTTGTGTGTCATCTAAAGGTCCAACTAATTTTATAATAACTGGATCACCACCTAAATTGCGACGATTCCCATCATAGTCAACAGCTGTTAAAGTAGCAACCAGTGTATCTACCAAACGAGGAATCAACAAATGTTCTCCTAAAAATACAAAGATATTTTTAATACTATAAACAAGTTTTTTTGAATTGATATTTGATTCAAACAACATTACCATTTGATTCAGCAACATCCAGTGTACAATTACCAGGACAAGTGGTTGTAGTGCGTACCCGACCCATTTGTCCTATGGCATTATTTACAACATCTTTTATTGCTGTTAGATCTAAATCCAAGGCAATAAAAGCATTTTCACGAGGTTCTTCAACACCGCCAGTAGGTTTTTGCAAACGATCGTTTAAAATTTGTATTCGTTGGTTAATAGATTGTACATCCAATAATTGATTAACATTGCCACATTCATCCATAACCTAGGCATACATTAAATAATGTAATAAACATATAATGATTAATGATTGACAAGTGATAACACAACAAAAACTAAGTAATAACTAATAATCACATCGGTTCTATACATACTTTGGTTTTTTCAATATCAATAGCTGAGAGTTGTTGAGTCAAAATTCTATTTTTTGCATCACATGCCTTATGTATTTGTTGTTGCAATTGTTGTTTACGGACTTCTATTATGTTCATCAGATCACTAAATGTATCATCCAAAGTAGATAAACATTCATTACGAGCTGTATCTAAACGTTCTAGTTCAGCACATACTCCATCCCTTGAATAGTTCAACTATAATTTAAATGAATTACAATTCATTTAAATTAATATGTATACCACCAACATTTGTATAACACATAAATATCAGCGACACATACTTTTGAAACACATTCATTAGCTTTATACAACATTATTTCAGATGTACGTTTCATAGCTACAGACACTGGTATGATTGTATGAACCAATGGTGGAGATTTAGATGAAATAAGGGTGCCTCCACCAATTGCTGTCTCGTGTTTAGTACAAACTGAGCAGAATACTTGATCACATGTTTCACAATAAAGCAATTCCTAGAAAATATGGAAAAAATAAAATAATACATACAACCCTTAATAACATTTCTAGTGCTGACATTATTAGTTATAGGTAGAGTGGCCCGGAATTATATTATTTGTGTTTATTTATACTGTGTACAGTTTGGTAGTTTATCATATCAAATTTTATTTTGCTTATTTTTATTTAGATGTTTAACAAGAAATTAATTAACTAATTTAAAAATCGGTATTAACAATATGTAAGATTTTTAAATAATATTATACTATAAATGCGATTTTCAGATATTCGGAAAAAGACAGTGTAAGTCAGTAAAGTAGCGATGATTTTTTTCTTTGGTGGGGGGGAGGCTGATAATAACCTAACACAGAGTTGATTTAACTAGGGTCTCCCATAAGCTTAGCATACTGTTGTCAAGGTTTTATTTTAGGTTCTGGTTCCTGTACGGCTGTACAAAATATTTGCATTTGCAGCAACTTTCATAGATCATAGAAATAGTTTTTTAATTTTCTTAAAAAAAAATTTTAAGGGGGCTATAGCCGGACCTCTGGCTACGCCACTAATATAAGCAGTTTCTTAAAATTATTTCATTGAATACAATTTTCGATTGCGTAACTTAAAATTTTCATGTAAATAACTCCATAATCAGATTAATAGTTTTAAACTTATTAAACATTTAAATTTTAAAATTTTTTCATTAAATTCTTTTTTTTTATAACTGTTATTAGTACATACAAAATGCACTCCCCTGCAAATAAATATGTCGATTCGTAATTCTATATGTAATATTAATTTGTTTTATACAACACTTGCTGAGTAAACAGATTCATAATACTGTACAATATAAACTAAGTATGTCTATTTATGTATTTTCTATCTTACTTTATTCTGATATGTACTATAACTATATACTTATTTTTTTATGTATTAATTAAAACTGACTTTAATAATTGTTATGATTACCTATAGTTACTTACTATAGATATTTTAAATTTCAAATTTTGTTCTATTAAGGTTAAGAGCATTTAAAAATGTTAAATTGTTTGAATATTTTAAAATGAGAATAACTTCTTTAAAAATAAAATATAAAAAAAAAAAACCTTTGAGATTCACTAGGTAATGATGATTTACTATAATATTAAAGAGGCTTTTTTTTTGCATGTTCATAATTGACATTTTTTAAATGCATATAATTCTGGGCTTTAGTTATAATTTGTAATACCTGATTAATGTGTGAAGATAATACACCACCGCCACAACAAGTTGGTATTAAAGTGCGTCGTCTATGGGTGGATATCAAATCAAGTAGTTGATTGACTAGAAATGATGGAGGGAGGGCTGTGACTCCACCATTTTGAGGAACAACTATAAGTTCCCTGCATATTGGACACCTAAAGGTTTGCCGCTGTTGTTGAACAGTCTGAGATTCCTGTTGTTGCTGAGATTGTAAAGTATTACTACTACTCCCTCGGCCATTGTTCAAGTCTTGTGCTGTGCGTCGATTGTTAGCAGCTGCTACAATCCTCGTCAAACAGTGAACACACACTGTGTGTGAGCACGGTAGGAGTTTAGGCGCCCGTTCAACTCCATCATATACACCTATAATATATACAACAACAAAATATTAAAAGATTGTTATTTTATAACATACACATATAACACGAATAAACAACAAAGTATACAAATTCTTACATAAACAAGTGGCGCAAGTCAAAAAGGCATCGTTGAAGTCGTCATAATCGATTGAAACTGTTTCAACTAATTGTGTTGAATTGCTGCTGCTGCTGCTGTTGTTATTGTTGCTGTTGACAGTGACCATTTTTCTGAAGTCCGCACGGTCAGTAGAATGAATGCATCGTTACGAAAATAAATTATTGCACGTATCAAAATTAATCGATTTGAAAGCTTCGTAGTAATAAATCAACCGCCTCGGCGGCGGCTGCTTTTCGTGAATTCGCATAAGAAATCAAAACTAAGAGAGGTTCCGAACAATCGATCGATCCCCGACAACTAGCTAGTAGTGACGGAGATTTTTATTCCGTTCGGTCTTTTGTTTCAATTATCGTAAACAATGAATTATAAAATTATAAACAGTAAAAAAAAATAAAAAACGTTATCATCAATCCATTGTTATTGTTACAGCGGCATCAAGCTGCCATTGCGATCCAGTGATAACACTTTTTACGTCTTCACTATAATCATCTATAGTAATAATACTATACACACGACTGGACGACTGATCGGCAGGCAGGTGGTACGTGGGGAGACGCAGGTGGTATTCGACTGGAAGGGAAAAGAGCCGCGGTCGACGATACGATTATGACGCAAAGCTTGGTAAAGACAAGCGCACGAAAAACGAACTACGACTGCGGTGAAAATCGATTGTTTTCGAGTCTGCTGTCCTGGCGCCACCGCAACACGTCGTCCGGTATTGGATTCACGAAACGACGCAACTGACTATTACTATATATTGAATTAATAGCTATAATAATGGCGACGACTGAATGTGCACGT
This sequence comes from Myzus persicae, assembly GCF_001856785.1. Taxonomy (NCBI): domain Eukaryota; kingdom Metazoa; phylum Arthropoda; class Insecta; order Hemiptera; family Aphididae; genus Myzus; species Myzus persicae. The sequence goes on from NW_019100504.1 coordinate 272,559, forward strand.
CGGACTCGTTCACCCGAACGGTTTTTTTCTCCCCGTTATTGATATTATTCTTGACTCTTCAATGCTCTATGGCGTGACGGATAAAACATAATAATATAATATGCAATTTTTAAAAATAAAAACCTGTTATTGTCATAATTAAACTTCCACGCGCACGACGTAAAACACTACATCCACATATTAATCGATATGATTAATCGAGCGCCTGTATGTAATATTTTAGTATTATATTTTAATACAAAACATACCTATTTATTACGTTGTACGAAAGTACGAAACGTACTAATACTATAGTGCGAGTCCGTTCGTAATGGTGCAGAGCGTCGAGAAAGTTTCGTTCGAACACGCAAACACCGTTTGAAACGCTCCAAAACTTTCTGAGCACAAGTGGTGGGCCCACACTCCAGTACTCCACACCCCCACACCGCCGTTGGTAATGCGCATATGCCGGTGCCGTGGCCACAATATTCCTACATGGCTATACAATGCACTGCACTATTATTAAAATAATATTCTATATTACACCACACGCAGAGTCGCATAAAAAAAAATGCATCTGTGCACTACGAATAATTAAAAGATAGTGTAATAATAGGTTTTTATTTTGTGTACTAGATAGTTCTCGGGGTGTGGTATATGATGCCGCCTCCGTCTCGTTCACCAAGTCGATTAACGACTAATTTTTTTTTTATAATATTGGGCTTATTATATGTACCTATAGTAAGTACACTTTTAGGGCTTTGTGCAACGTGCAGTGCGTGTACTTATTGGCTACTACTAGTATAGAATATTGTTATTCGTTGAAAACGCACAATTATAATAATAGGTACCAAATACCATAGGAGTTACTAACATTTTTATAATAAGTAAAACAAGGGGGGGGCTCTACCCTTCCGAACATGTTACATAAGTTGTTAATAAATGTAAATGTTTCAATTCAAATGTTGTTTGATTATTATACTATTATAGTGTGTATACGAAGTACGAACCATTAAAAAAAGTGAAATAAGGTAAATATTAAATTATTAAAATATATTATTTTAGTTTCAAATACAAGTTTTTAAATTTCTATAACATAAGTGAAAGTTGAATAATTTATATGGGTAACATGATGATAAAACACTAATCATTACAATTTAAACCCACATTCAGTATTGGCAATTGGTATTATTTTTTAAAATTGTCTTTATTTAGGGCATTTGAGATAAATCTGTTTCAATAGCTATATAATAGACAACTTAAAGGATCGATTCGATAACACAAATTGACCTTAAATAAGTATTTATTTAATGCAATATCGCATTATTGTAACTGTTTACTGTTCTTTCACTAGATGCTGAACTTGTTGAAACAAAAAGTGATAAATATATCTATATATATATCTAAGGTAAATTATATTAATTTGGAAAAACAGATTTTTGATCAATACTCTTTAGCCTTCGCAAATTACCCCAAAGACTGTTAAATGATAATAAAAATTAAATGATTAACAATTGATTAATTAACCAACATCATTGATTTTAATTCGGTTTCATTTATTTTATATTTATTAAAGACTGAATACATACGAAAACAAAATTTGACTTATTTATTTTAATAATAATAACGTTGACCAGAATATGAACTATAAGGCACATGCCACAAGCTCACAACCGTTGTACTTAAAAAGATCAAAGGACGATGATAAATTAAAATCAAGATAAAATCTGATTCTGTTTTTAGCAAATCCTATAAGAAGACGATAGCCGTAGCGATCGTCATCCAGTCGTCGTTACTCGTTATCGTCATTTATGCATAAAGGTTACAAAAATAAAACATGTGTCTTCAGGGTGTAGACTGTAAACTATTTTTGTGTTTACTTTATTGACAGCTACACATACTCATCACATACAAATGGTATTATATAGTTTAAATAAAAAAATAAAACTATATTTTAAATTAAGGTGTAATTATGTAGCCTAACCTTTGTTGGTGAAAGTACAGAAATTATGAAGGGAGGGAGGGGGGTTAAAATAAAAGTAAAGTTAGCCCAAACTGCCCCCCCCCCCTATGCACATAACTTTCTCGTATTCATTTATAGTAACGAAAAAAAATGATTATTATAAAATTAAATTTCTTGATGTTAAATAATAATTTTTAAGCCTTAGCAGATACCTTTTACGAACCACTCCGACTATGGTTTTTTTTTGCATTACATCAAGCATGCAAAATTCTCGCATAATATTCCTGTCATTGTACTTCGAAAATAATATATTCAGCTTTAGAATATAATAAATTAATAATCATTCAAAAAAGTAACTAACTACGATGAAAATAAAATATTGTTTTGTAACGTCTTAAATTTATAAAAATCAAATATTTTCAAAAACTTAAATAGCTTATGAAATATTTTTCTACTATAAAAAACCCGCTCAGTGTATTATATGTGTAAAGAGTCATATTCAGTGTGATCAGATTTAAAGTAACAGAATATTTCGGACGGATGAACCGAAATTGAAATTAATTTGGGGGGGGGGGCCTAGGTTGTACTGAAATACATATTTTGTGAAATTTTCAAATTTTTAACATTTAAGGAGAGTGCATGCGCAGTACTAAATCTTTTTTTAATGGCAACGCTTATTTATAGCACATAATTTTTTTAAGTCGATTTGACTCACAATATATGGCTCTAAGTTCAAAGTTGAATAAATGGCAACCATTAATCAATTTTGAAAAAAAAAAATGTTTAATTTACCTGTGTAATTTAATAATTTTAGGTTCATGTATGTAATTTTATTTTGTTTCAATAAATGTTAGAATGTCTATGTAAAAATCTTCACTTCCTTCAGGAAAAATATGTTTTAAATTTTTATAATTAATATCCGGACATCAATTTATGAATAAAAATGTTAAATATTTAAATACTAGATATGTATATTTTAATGTTTGTGTTTATTTTACTGCGTTAATATAGAAATCATAACAATATTCAGTACTACTACTACTACTACTACTACTACTACTACTGTTAATAGTAATAGTAATAATAATCATATTAATAATAATTAAACATTTAACAAAAAAAAAAAATAAAATTGCATAAATTAACCTAAAATTAATAAACTACACAGGTACCTAATCTATATATTCAATTTTTTTTTAAACAGAATTTGTGTAAGAATATTACCTTATATTATAAGTACCTATTTTATAACTTATGAGTTATGATCAATACTAATTCATTTTAATGCGATCCCTGATTCTTGAGGTATCTAAAGAGTATACTGACTAATATAATTAAATGTTAATAGCTGATGTTATAATCTTGATTCGTCATTCGTGATGCCAATGCTAGCTAATATTATACTATTAAACATTTATGCACATATATAATATAGTATTAGTGCACCGATATGTATATCTAAATGTATTGATCTCGATTATAATTTATAATGTACATTAAATAATTGATTATACAATCGTGATTGATATTCGATTTCATAATAATTACTGCCAAGTGCAATTGCGTCTTATAATAACCGCAGTAGCTTTAGTTATATCTAATCTATATTGTATACTACAGTCTACAGACGGCGACAAACATATTTTATAAATGTTTGATGAATGACGTTTATCGGCACACATAAATAAATATTGTTTCTAGATAACAGACAATAAGTTCGACACATTTAGGCTTTAAGTATTGACTTTGCCTATTCCAAATTCCAACTCGGAATACTCATACGTATAAATGTATACTTTACTTATCACCGTAGTTATAAAAAAAAAAGGGGGGAAAGTAATTAACAGCTCTGCAGTAGACGGTAGGTGTCGAGTGTACCCGTTAGGTAAAACATTGTAATTATTGAAATAATTTATGTGTTAAATTTGAATTCAATGATAAATCATTGTATAACAAAGATGATTTGAGTGAAGCCGACCGTCGGACTATTTATTATATTATTGACTACTGACCACACAGCATTCAGAACATGTACACATTCTAGTCATGTGTGTTTTTCTTGTTCTTAGAAATATGTTATGAGATCATATTTTGAACACATTGTTAACGTATGTTCCTAATAAATATTGAAAATAAAATGGTTTCTCAAATACCTCTAATAGAAACATGTTTCTAAAATATTGTAAACGGATATCCTATTAAGTATTTGAAAAAAGTGGTTTCTATGATTTTATGGAAAGTTTTTTTTTGTATTTTAAAGTAAGTCACTATATTGGGCTCTATATAGCAGTTGAGATAGAAAATTATTATTTTTAATTTTTAAATTTTTTTTATGTATCTACTAAATTGATACATAAAAAAATGTTTTGTTTTAATTTATAATTTTGCAGTTTTAAATAAACAGAAAAAAAAAACTAAAAATATTTCAAAATTGAAAATGCCTATGATTAGTTCAAAACAGTCATAATATTTAAATTATACCATGTATAAAAAAATTAATATAAATATTTGATGAATTGTATATAATTGTAATTAATTGAATTAGTCTTTGAATTACTTACGAGAAAATAAAAAAATCGTTCCATGAGAAATCGATAGTTTACCGTTGATATGCTATGTCGAAATAATTTCACGCTCATATAATTCATATGCTCAAAAAAACATATTTGATAAATTTATGAGTGCAATCTTGTATGAAATTTTTAAATCTTAGATATAAAAAGAAATGACTAGGTAACTCGGATAAATTTTCAAGATTTTGACTAATTTTGTCGAACTTCAGACTCTCATAAGCAACTAGTAACACTGTAAATTTACGCCTGAACTTTTTTTTTTTTAATTACACTAATAACAACTTATGAGGGACATTGTTTTAAATATTCAAGTTATTTGACCAAGCGTACAATTTTTTATCGACAATTATTTAAAATAAAAAACTAATACAAATCGAAAATTGTATGGTGTATAAAAAATGCTAATATAAACATTCGGTGAAAAAATCACATATCTACAGTTATTTTTTTAGTTACAAAATGTTTATAAAAAACCGGTTTTGAGTTAAAATTCCATTTTTCCTCAATTATTTTCATTTATTCTGACACTTTTGAAAACTACTCTGAAATCCCAATTTTTAACTCTTGAATGTACTAACTGACCAACAAAATTTACATTCACACCAAAAAAATGAAGCATTATTTTCGGTTACTATTAATGAGTATCTGTTATCTAGTATCTACACAGGAAAAAAACACACTCCATTGTTAAATCAATACATTCAACAAACAAATATTGAATGTGTTGTAAGCAGGTTTTCTGGCCTAAACTACTGTTTTTAAACCATTAAGGCTTAAATGGTTAATATTATTATTTTTACTATGTCATAAGTCATAAATATATTTTTTGAAATATATTTATGTACCTAGTTAATATTATAAAACGGTGCTTGCTACCTATATGGCTATATCAAAGTAAAACCAATTTGAAAAACATCACTTGTGGCCACCAAATAAGATATTATTGCAAGAAAATAAATAGTAATAAAATTTAATAGTTTGACACCAACTAACTACCAATGTATGTGTAATGCTTAAAAAGTAAAACATGACTATGTGAGTGGCCTAGAAATTTGTTTTAAATTGTGTCTTTGTTTATTGTTATACAATATGCATAATTCATTGTTTATTTTATTCTTATTTATAATAATTTATGAAAAGTAAATTAAATTAAAAGATAATATTACTACATCATTTTTATAAATCAATCCAAAAATCAATGTGGCATTAAATGACAAAGATAACATTGACTAGGTATCTAGTCAATGTAACAGTAGTCTGTGTAGTACATCAACCACAACCAACAACATTAAAACTAAATGTTGAGCACTCAATTTCCAAAGTTTCTGCTTCCTTTTCTGATACAAAAGTACTTAGTATTAGTTTAAATGGTAATGTACAACAAGTTCAGCTGAACACTAGGATTACACTTCATACAATTTGTGTTAAACAATATGTAGTTTCCGAAGTCCATGATGTAAAATATGTTGTATCCACTATTCTTAAATTGGATATTTATATATATTATATTGTATTATTATATTTTAATGTAAAAGAAAATTTCCTACATTATTTAGTATTATTATGACTAGTATCTTCTATCAACCAGAAACTAACTATGAAATAAATTGTTCAAAAATGAATTTGTTTAAGAGTTATACTTACAACCTGATGCATTTTAAATTTTAATCCTCGGCTCGCCTCTGGTTATAAGCTCCTTATAATTTTCAAAGAATCCATTCATAATACTACAGGTTGAGATGCATAATATTATTATATACATATATACATAAAATATAGTATAGATTTTATTTAGTTCAAAATTCAAATCATATACATATTTAGAACCATAGGAGGATAATGGAGGCACTTGGAGGGCTTAAGCCCCCCCCCCCCCAGAACATAATCAAGCAAAATGTTGTATCTATACTGTACGTCTAACAACACATATGATGGTATGATACAATTGTAGAAAATAATCAAAATTTCTTGAGCAAATTTGACAAATATTTTTTTGTAAGAGTTTATTTTTATAATTTATGATAAAATCTATGATCATGGTTAAAAGTTGGTATACAAAGTGAAATTTGAGTATTAACAGTTTCCAGTGGAAAATCATTAATGTTACGTTATCACGTTTACTAATAGTATGTATAGTAATACAACTATATTTGTGCATGTGCCATGACATAATGAATCAATGGCATTATAATATCATATAATAAGAACTCAGTAAGATCAAACGTCAAAATAAATTGTATATTTGTAATTTTCTTTAAAATATTTATTTTATATAATTTATGAGCATTGTGTGAATTATAATTATAATTAATTCAATAATGGCTTAAGTGTTTGATATATTTAATATCAACAACACCTCAATTTTGTAAACAGAAAAAAATGTATCTAAATATATTAATACCGATACCATTGTTAATAATTTGCACACAGTAATAGGTTTGTAACATAAAATTTTTTAAAACATTTAGTAGCTATCAATGATTTATTAATTAATGTTATAAAGTAGGAACAAGCATTATTCAGTAGGTTGAAGTGTCCGAAAATTTGTATTTACGCTAATAGATGGGGTAAAAATTTTAAGCGCCCCCCTCCCTCCCCCCACATGATGTGACTAAATATCTATCTATGAATTAGAACTTAGAATAATATTTCAGATATTCACAGATAATACACTGACACAAAAAGTAAGATAAAACTAATTTTATACCAAATGATAAAAAATATATATCTATAATATATTTCTTACTTTAAAACTACAAAAATAAGAGATATGTTAAATGTATGAATTAATAAATATATTCAAAATTCTAATAATTATTAACAAAATCGATAAGAAATATTAACTACTGTGAACATTTGTTTCTTTTGTATGAACATCGGTTTCATGAAAATCGGATTTATTTGTACTATCATTTATCGTTGTGGGATCGACTTTTTTGGATGAAGCTTTGTAAACTTGCAGAACATTATTCTTTTTCAGAGTATCAATTACTTGATTTACAGAAAGCGATGGATCAGCAACTACCATGTTTACAGCTATGTTTGTGACATTTTGATTTTGTTGGGTCTCTTGCAAATTGATTGCTGGCAATTGGCCACGAGTCTCTTTGTGAAACATACTATAATACAAAAATAACTTGATTAGTTAATTATTATATTTGATAACAAAAAATTATAAGACTCACGCTCTGAATATATCTTCTGAGTAATATATATCTGGTATTTTAATCGACTGAGACGGCTTTGCATAATGTGGCTCCGATTCAGGTGGAAACGCCCGGTACACATCGTACCAAATGGGCCGATCATCAATTTTCATTGCCCCGGACTTTATGAGTCCGTTAACCCTAAAGATATTTCAACAGTTCAGATTAATTTAAGCTTTGCATATGGCATAACTATGAGTCGATTTTATTATCAATAAAAAACTATACTATACCTCGTAAATATGGTTCCTAGTTTTTCCAAACGACTCCCAGCCATAATAGGATGTATTAATTAATAATTGTAATATATACACGAATCCTTACAATAAGCAATAACCAGGCGATAAAGTATAAAAAACTTTGGATGTTCGCCGTTCAGCAATTACAATATTATCATTAACGAGACCATAATAGATAAGAGAGAAAATAATGCCGTATCAACCAGAAAACGATATGAGATAGAAATACGTATATTTTAATATTGAATATATGGCAAAACTGTAATCTCGATAACGATAAACGAAGACGTGATGGTCCGTGTCCTGTGATAAATTATAAATTAATCCTAAACGTAGACATTTATGATTTATTTGTATGTCTATGAAAATTGAAATTTGAAATTAATAACTATTGACAAACGACAATGCTTATACTTTATATTTATTTAATAATTTTAAACATTAAAGATAAGAAATTAGAGAGTTATGAATAAATTGTGCAATAGAATACTGAAAATGAGAAATTTGTTTCTGTATGTAAGTTCTGTACAAGTGAAATACGAATTGTTAATTATTTACAATCGTGCATTACCTTATACTTATATTTTGTTCTTTTAATAATTTTAGTTCTTATTTCCTAGTTATAGATTATACTATAGAAATATAGAGTCTACGGTGGTTAGACGTTTAGATAATTCAGCAATGTAATATAAATCTATCGGGACAGATAAACAATATCAGCCCGGTTAACTCAGTCGGTAGAGTTCTTTTCATGGTTGTTCCTATGCCACTTTGTCGTAATATTATATTATGCCCATTACTTTCTACATGATTTCTGGTCGACGTATACTAATAATGGTAATTTTCGGGATTTGGATACTTTATAGTTTACTAGCTGTTTTGCCCGACATTGTCCATGCCAAAGATTTGTTTTTTTTTTTTTAAATGTGTATGTCATATTTCTTCTTATTATAATATTATAGTAGGATAGTAGTTAGTAGGTAAGGCAACCATTTAAATAGGCAAAAATACTATTGTTTTTTTTTGGTGAGCTGAAAAAAATGAGTGTGTGATCAGGAATGTATTTTGAACAACTCTGTGAAAAAAAGGAAAAAGGTTCAGTAAAGCCTTCAAAAAATTGGTACCTAAGAAAGGCTTTGTTGTATTAGGTACTAGGTAGGTAGTGTTTTTACGATTTAAAAAACATACATTTTTCATTTTATGCTATCCACTAAAAGTTGACTCAAAACCCACATTTGAGAAACGCTGGTCTATATTAGAAATCTGAGTACCTTTTTTTTTTTTTTTTCCTGTTTTAACCGACGACGCCGCGGGATCTGCTTCCGCATTGCTTCCGCGGCGCCGCCATCGTTTATTGACGGTATCAAAATTAATATATACATAGGACTATAGGAGGCAGACGGGACAGCTCCCCGACAGAAATCTGAGTACCTATATATATCATTATCAATCGTATTGACATATTTATGATAAATCAAAACGAAATTGTGAACTTGTTTGATATATAATTTTTAGTTGTTTCATACCACAATTCAGACACATATTTTTGTGAGGAAGTATGCCGTGTGGCTCGGGCTGGCAAATGTATTGTTCATTTAAGGAGCGGTATATTTATATTGGCATATTATTATTAAAAACGTATTAATTGAACCTATCAATAAATAAATAAGTGTATAGGTACTACACATTTTTATTATCATTATAATTATTTATGAAAAGCAATTATTATAATTTATAGCCTCAAAAAAGTGTATTGTTTTCATCAATTAGTCAGAAAATTAAATTACTAATCACAAAAAATGTTTAAGGTCCACTATAATGAACCAAGAAAGGTGCTTTGCTTTCATAATTGGGATTATTGACAATTGAATCAGAAATAACAAGTAGGTAAAGCAGATATTTTAAAGAAATTAATAATATTATCGCTTTATTTTCAAAGCTCCAATCTAGGAAATAGCTTAAATGTGTTTATGACTTTATGTATCTATATTATTATTGTTAAAAAAAATCACAGATTATATAAATCATTATATTATAGAATCTGTAATAATAATAGTAAAATTTTTAAGTTCATTTTATTACAATAAGACAAAAAACATTAAATGCTTATAAAGAAATCTAGGTATGTGTTCATTTTTATTTAACATACATTTTTTTAACCCATAACTCACTTAATTAAAATAACGTAAAAACTAAAGGTAAAGTTCTTACATTTAAGTTAAATAAGATAATATGCAATTCACTCTACTACACAGAATTTGAACTGCTGGACGTACATTTTGCTAAAATATTATGCGTTAGTAAGACGGAGACAACACACGCGCGGGTACGACGTCCTCTGATAATACCTAACAATCATATATTATATAAGTATTAAGTATATTGTACCTACATACCCTAATATGTAAATGCAATGTTTTCGTTGAAAATGAATTCTACGTAGGTACCGTGTAAGATAAGATGCTAAAATAAATTACTAAGTTATATAATTATAATTATAATTATATCATTTTTGATAAGTGAATTTAGTTGGTACTTTTGGTTAAACATTTTAAACTATAAAATTATTTGTAAATGTTGTCAACATTTGAACTTCAAATGCTCATAACAAAAATCGTGCCTATGTATTTTTAATATATTGTAACAATATATGAGGAACTTTTCTTGATAATTAGGAAAAACCAAAATTTTAAAGCAAAAGCAATTTTTGATGAGTTTTTCTTATTTTGTTGTGATTCAAAAATTAAAAACCGTCAAGGTTCTTGACTTTTTTTACTGTAAAATGTATTTAATTTTATTGTATTTAATTTATGATTTAAATGTTTTATAGGTACTTTAATGTTTGTATTAACATTTCCTATGAATGGTATAATTTTGGTAAGTATTTTGGACTCTTTTTGAGCTTTTTACAGGCATTTGAGATATAAAATTTGTGTAGAAACTAACACATCTAATTTGTAGGTAGGTCGTAGGTATGTAATTCTGTATCTGTTACTCTCGTCTTTCGTGTTGGAACTTACTATTCCCCCCAACCTCCCACTCATGGACAAAATACTGTGACAACATGTAATCATGTAATAATATACTTCCACTAGAAGAGTGGTCACGCAAACAGTAAAAAAAAAAACCGAGCACCTAATGACAATCCGCACCTGATTTCACAGTCAATAACGGATTATCGATGTCCCTACCTAATTTTCACGCAAGAAATCGTGTCTGGGCACGATGGTCGACGAAAACTTTGAACGTAAATTTTAATCAATCAAAAATACCTATTCTCCGTCCGTCGGCGGAACCTAAAACCGTTAATTCAGTACTAGGAACCGATAAGGAAGTAAGCGTCGTCCGCCGAACGTCGTTTGTGGCTTATACCGTCAAGTAAGACCACGTCCGTATAGGTACGCAGGTAATAGAATTGTTGTTGTTGTTGATGTATCGCCTGCTGCCTCTGAACACTGCGCGTCGCCGCGGTCCTCCTAGGCTCCTGGTACCCGCGTCGACCACTCGTCAACGAATTGTTCGTAGTTTTGATATTTTTTCTCACCGTCTATGATTTTCGTTTCCGGATAGTAATGATATTTTTACGTAGGTACTTGCCGAGCCGGCCTTGACTTTGGGATCGGCCACAGTGTATCAGGAGATGATGTGCCAATAGCACTCGGTGGGGAGAATATAATATAAATTATTTTGCCCGGCACGCTCTTATCCCTGTAATTTATTACTTCTTAAAATTATAATAATAATAATATAATGACGAACGAATTCGCAGTATTATGATATTATTACTATTTTGTTTTCGCGTATTGATTTTTGTAAAACCACCTTGAAATGCATTCGGAACCGTGAACAACACGTCTAGCCGACGCGGCGGTAACGATACCGTCGATAAATTAGGTATACATACACTATACGTACATTTTAATCAACATAGCTGTTAACATGCGGATGCGATTAACATAACAATATTATGTTACATTTTATGAATAGGCGAAATAATAAATAAGCAATATTTTAATAGCTACTATATAAAAATGCATATTTTTACCTTTCTATAATAACATTAAAATTGTAATGAAAAAATATTTTTGGATCTTAAAATAAAATGTTCGTAAAAAAGAAGCGAGACAAGCTCGGAAAAAAATATATTATAGATACCTATTTAAAAAAGTGAATTATTAAGTATTAGAAAAAAATACAGTTTAGACTGTTTTAGCTAAACGTTTGAAAATTGTGATATATTATTAATAACAATATAATATTCCTATTTCAATTAAAATCGGTTTTGTTTTTTTAAAAACAGAAATTGACAAAAAAATATTACAATTTGTACACGAAATTTTAAATTATTATGAATAAAATTAATTCCGCTCAAAAAATAAAACTAGTACTAGTGTCTAGTGTACTACTATAACTTCAAATGCTTATAAATAGATAAAAATTAGTCCAAATATTTTGAAAGTTACATTGTGAATAGAAAATTATAACTTAAGTACAGCGCCTTCGAAACCTAAATTTCAAACACAAAAAAATGTATGTGGCTTTACAGGCCTTAATGCTGAAATTGTTTTTAAATTCCAATAAAAACCGTTTGTGAAATATTGTATTAAAATTTCAAACCTTACGTATAAAAATTAAAAATATTATGAAATTTAAATTATAAAATAATTTGATAATTTTCGTGACTGGTAAATTTAAAAAAAGTTTTTGATTTTCTCAACATTTATCAAGTCATTTTTATTAAATAATAAAGATTAAAGAAGTCATCTACTCTATGAATATATATTATTATTTATTAGTTTAGACGTTTAGTTAGTTAGTATAGTGATATTTTAAAGTAGGTATATCTAGTAACAATACCAGAGATGGCGAACCTATAACACGCGTGTCACAGAGTGACACGCGCACACTATTTTAGTGACACTCACGAATGTGTATACGTTTGATAATATTAAAAATTCTAGAAAAAAAATTGAAGGGTTATCGAATTAGTTGACACGCAGGGAAAACAAAATCTAACCAACAATTTTATTTGACACGCTGGTACAAAAAGGTTCGCCATCCCTGAACTATACCTATACTTAAATTTAATTCCTATTAAACATCCAAGCATATGTTTAGAATTGTTTGATTAAATAATATTATACATTAAATGCTTATAAATTATAAATTCTAATAATATACCTAATATGGTACTAGTTATTGAAGTGAAAAATGTAGTCTTAATATTTTTCGTATTCAAATATTAAAATAACTACAGCCAGTTGCTAGACAAAATATACAACAGCTCCTAATGACCTAATGCCTAATAGCACATACATGGCTATATAAATTGTATATATATGTTTATATTATATATTGTGCCAACGGTATCAATGTATAACATTGATCTGAACACGAAATACTTAGGTTTTTTAATTATTAATAACCACGCGAAATTTATTTTCACTCAAGTCGAATAGAATCTCGATTATGTCTCGAACTACCCGCTACTTTCCATCCAAAATGGTTATTACTTATTAAATTGTTTTTTTTTTAGTGAATTTCAGTTCTGGTATAGTTTGTAATTTGTAAATTATAGATTTATTTGCACATAATATTATGGAAAAATGTTAGCTAGACGCCTATACGGAGACAACGCTGCAGCGTGTATGGGCAGTACCTACAAAAATACAAAATAGATTGAATTGCAATTTTAAACTAATAATAATTATTGAATTCGAATAAACTATACACAAACATAATAATCGTAAGTATTAACTAATTTTCCACAACAGCAAGACAAATGAGCTGCGAATTGTTTCAACGAGACAGTTGAAATGTTGAAAACTGATAGCTAATATCTTAGTTTATAAAATTTTAAAAATTTTAAACTATACAATTATTTGTAAATTTTGTCAAAATTTTAACTTTAAATGCTTATAAAACAAAATCATACCAATGTATTTTTAATATTTTTCAGCTGATATTGAAACAATATATCAGAAGCCATTACATTTTCGCGGTTTTTGACCCAACAAATACAATTTTATGGACATTTATAAAAAAAAAAATTAAAAAATTGAAAATTGGAAATTTCCATCAACAGCTTAAAACAAGTTAAAATATTTTGAAAATGTTATCAATTATATGAATTGATGAAATAAACATATATGGTGTAAATTTCAAGTGTCTACAGTTATTCGTTCTTGAATTACAACAAAATAAGAAAATCGCTACATGAGAAATCGAGTGAACGAATTCTCAGCTCAGAATCTAAAATATTTTATTCTCATTTGAACATCTAATAAAATTATAAAATGTCCTTGTAAAATAATTGAGGCCGAGAACCCACTGATAAATCGACTGAATTTCAACTAAAACGCTCATAAAAATTCAAATAAATTTTTCAGTAGTTTTTTTTTTTTTTTGATAAAGGTTCTTATAAGAAATCTTGTATTAAGTTTTAAAATATTAGATATGAAAAGAAAAATTCTTATGAATACCTAACTCAAAATAATTTACAAATGTTCGTGGTTTTTACAAATTTCATCAAGATCCTAAATTCAAACGTTCATAAAAAATTATTGTGGATTTACACACAACTTTATTTTTAATTTCCACTAACAACAACTTACGAGGAACTTTGTATTATAGTTTTGAGTTTTTTGACCCAGCTAACATTTTTTATAGACCTTTGATCCTTTGAAACCAGGCCCTGCAAGGTGAATATCGGGATTATGTGTGAAATGTTTTCGGGGCCTAATTTAGTGGGTGTTATTAGATATTACTAAGGTGCCTCACTACCTCAGAGGCAGTATGATTAAGTCTATCAGCTATCGATAAATCTGAATCTTTGAATGAATAGTGAATACATGAAAAAAAGTCCTAATAATTTATTTTTGCAACAGGCCACGGGGCTCTATGCCACTGCATAGCTCAAATCACCTTCAAGCCGGCCGTATTTGAAACCTACTATTTAATTTAATATAGGCATTCTTAAATGCAGCTTATTTAATTTGTTGTAATGTTTTTATTTTTTAAACGTTAATCACCGTAACTCGCAAGGGGCAAGAGGTAATTCATACCACGAACTAAAATATACTACGAAATACCTATTGGTATATTAGTATTTAGTTCGTGTCCGTTACAAACGTTAACAATTAAAATATTTATCAATCTTCGAGTCATGTACTCGCAGATAATATATGGAAAATAAAAATACAATTTAAATAATAATTTATTTCCTATTCCCATATGCCTGTGTGGCTGTGTGTACAGTGTTGTAATAATGTAGTGTACTTGAGTACTCGTCACTATCGTGTACTGAAGTACTGAACGGTATCACTTTTCTGAATTCTGATGTCATCGCTCCTTGTTTACTGAGGACAAAAAACCAGCGCCCATCTAGATAAACAATACCCATCGAGATAGATAAACAATACTATTGCTGTATTGTTTATCTATCTGGATGCTCCCGCCATTTGACGGTTATTATATTGATAACAGATAAGGAAAATGTTGATTACAAAAGTACCAAACACAGTAATATTCTGTACATATTACCTAACCGGCGTGAAAGACAAATGCGAAGTGATTAATAATTTAAATTTTAAATTCATACCTCAATACCTAAATATAATATATTTTCAGTTTCGTCGTTACTAGTTTCACGCCCGTCATTTTAATTCGATTTTCCTTAGGAAACATTTTGCGATGGACAAAGACTTAACGAATTTAAAAAAATGGTTCCGACTACTGGAACTAGAAGTGGATGACAAAATAAATGAAGAAGTGCTGAAAAAGTAAGTTACCACTCGAATGTGTACAATTTTTGTCAAATTTTTGTAGAAATTAATAATATATTTTGATCCCCATAGGCTGATGCCACCTCAGCGACGAGACATGTGGAGACACATTATTAAACACGTACGCCCCAAAGAAGAAGTGGATTTGATTAATAAATCCTTATTGTTACATAAACTCCAAAAACGTCAAAAACCGTTGTTGGTAAGAAAATCATTACTTAATCATAGGCACAAATCAATTAAAATTTCTAGGAGGGCTTAACATTTTTAACATAAAAAAGAGTAGAAGGGGTATGGGCTAAGAACAGTTAGCTCCCCTGCGATCTGCGCTTTGAATTATTTACATTGTAACAAATTTTCAATGAAATTATATTTTTTATTCACCTCAAATTGTTCGGGTTTAAAAACAAAGATACTATTAATTATTCAAATAATGTTTGAATCAAGTATTGAAGTCAGATATGTATTGAGTAAGCTACCTATGTATTGAGTTACTTTAGGTTTTTTCAAAACAGGTTTTGAATTTTTGAATTTGCATTTGATTCTTATACTTCTTAAGGGAAATTCACATTTATTATTTTCCATCTTGTAGTACGATTTTTTCATTGTTAAAAATTGTTTTGGCTTCTACCACTCAGTTTTGTCTCTATCCTCATATTATAATTTATTGTAGGATGTTATAATATCATTGTTCATTTGTATTGCATGTATTAAAAACTATCGTATTTGCTTTTTTCCTAAAGCATATCTTGTAAATATTCCATTATTAAATAAGTACTTAATAAATAATAAAAAATAATGAAAAAAAAATATTTATTTTATTGTTTAAGTCGAAAGTAGAAACTCATATTGATCTTGCTAATGCATTAAAATACGAAGATTTGATTACAAAATATAACAAGATTCAAAAGGAGATTACTGATGCCAAAATAAATAATAAAAAATTAAAAATGGATTTAAATGAAAAAATTGAACAAAAAAGAAATGTTATTAAACATATTGAAAACAAACAAGACACAACATACTTAGCTAATCATAAAATAGAATATTATAATGAATTTATCAAAACATATAATGAATTATCAAAAATTTGCGACCATTTTTCAAGAGAACCAAATAAAGATTTGACCAAGACTGATTACGAAGTAACATTTTTATATTAATTAAGAAAGTGGTGGGTAATGTTTTGGTTAATATGTAACTTAAATTTTTAGGATTCTTTGATTATATGTTGTACTGAAGTAGATGATGCTAAACAATCGGGTGTAATGAATGATAGTGTAAATATTGGAAAAAAGTTGTGCAATGCTATATACTCAACTATATGTGACAAGTCTCCTGCTGTTTTACTCCAAACTGTTGAAGACAATCTCATGTTTAACATAAATAGAAGTAGTGAGACTATTATGGAGACTAAAGAAGCTGTAAAACATAACAAGTAAATAATTTTTTGGCTTTAATATTTTATTATACTATCACACACTTATATGCGTTCATATTTTTAAAGTGACAATGAAATTGTGTATGATGAAGTACTCAAGAAACTTTATCAAAAACAATTAGAGTTAGAATCAAATTTATCCAACTCAATAACTGAAAAGGAACATGTCTTTGAAAATTTAAAAAAGACAACACAACTGGTTAAAAATGATGTTATCAGTCAATACAAAGTAAATTTAAATAATAAGTAATAATATTTTAAACTACCAATTAACCAACTAGTGTGACATATAAGTACATTATTTTATAGCATTTATTTGTGTACAGATTTATCTTAACATAACTTTTATTTTTAGCTGAAAAATCTATCATGTACTGAATATGAACTTGAAGTCTTTAAGAAAAATATAATAGAAACTTTCCGAATGTGGTTTAAAAATAGTTTAGAATGTTCAAAAGTGACTGAATTCCAAGGAAATGTTATTTTTGAAGCTGAATCATTAAAAATCTTGGATGATATTGTCGAAAAAACTAATACCTTAAATGAAGAAATAGTTAGTAAATACTTAACTCATCTTGTGTTAAATACTTGTATACATTATCTTTGTTTATTTTTTATTTTTCAGAATCAAAAAAAAATGATTGTTGGTGAAATGTTAAAAGAATTGAATGATAAAAAAAGTGATTTTGGATTAATGGAAATAAAAACAGTTATGGATAATTTAGCTGAAAACTATTTAAATAGAAATATTAACAGTAACCTGATTAACCAAACAGTAACTTCTATAAAGGCTTCTGTAGTTAGTGACGTCAACAATATGAATAAATTAACAATTAGAACAACTCCAAGGTAATTAAATAAACACTATGTAAATTAATAATAAATTATATTGTTATGATATTTTACTCTAGGTTAAATTATATACATTTACGGACTCTGAAAGATATGAAACAGCACTCTGAAATAATTGATATTATTTGTGAAAAAGCAAACAATTTTGAACAGTTTAATTTAGTTATTTGTGAGTTTTTTTGAATACTATTGTTAGTATAATATGTGAATGATTTATAAGTGCATTTATTTGTATTTAGCTACTGAAAATAGTTTTAAAGAAATTATACAAAAAGAAAATATTCATAAATCAGAATTTGAAAGGATTATTTCACAAATGGAAAATAATATTTTAGAGTTAAAGTTGTGCATAGAAGACAGTAAGCTCGTAGCTAACATATTGTGAGTAAATAATTTTTACAAACCATTGTTATACCTATTTACTTAAATAATAGTATTTCGATGGACGGTGGAAGTTTCATTTGAATAACACTTAAAGTTTTGATTTTGATTAAATGAAAAAAATGTTTTCTATTAAATTACGAATATACATTATAATATTATATTATTGATCAAATATATTAGAATTTAATTTGTAAAACAATAATTGTAACAAGGTATTCGATATCTACTTAAAACATTCTATTCATAAAATTATGTATTTTTTAACTATTGATTGCTTAATTTAATCTTTATTTGTTTAGATTAACTAAGAAGATACTTAGTAGTTCAGCTATAAATTAGTTTATCGAGGAGTTGACAAGAAAACAATTCAAGTTTCAGTAACGTTTTTCAAATTACAATTTTAGTATGTAAATTGATATGTTAATAGTAATTTTATATTTTATAGTTCACTAAGTTTTAATATTTTTATTATTAATAATTTATTGGTTTACCTGATTATTTTTTATATACATTTAAAATGATAAATGTAGTGCATTGTATATTTTCGTATTTTCAAAAACCTATTAGTACCTATGTTCACAAAATAGGTTTTTAAATTTATTTAACTAACTATTTGACTAAAAAGTTACTTATTAACATTATTATTTCCTAAAAAATACCTAGTTTAAAAATTAAAGTAAAAATGCAAAATAGAAAATGATATGGTAAAATATTAATTAATGTGGTAGCCTTTGAATTTATCTATTTTGCTTCTTTTATTAGAGTTGGTAGTCTTTATTAAATTATATATTTTTATTTTATTGAAATTTTACCTAAAGATTTTTACTCAAGTTATGAAATTGCATAATGTGCTGTTAAAATATAAAATATGCTCTACAAACAGTTAAATGTTAAAATTGCAGAAATATGCTTCAAAAGAATTTGTATTTCTATTCACACCTTCATGAAATATATTTTGTTTTTACTTAGCAGTTATTAAAATACTGATAGAATACTTGTAGCCCACATATCCACATGTATAGCTCTATAATTTACCAACTACTTAAGTAAAAATTGGAAAAGGTATCTTTACTTTGGGTATCTTTACACTACCAGGTAAGTGTGGACATAGTAAATATTTTCCAACATTCTCACTGTAAAAAGGTTCACACAAGGATTTTGGGATTTACAATGGAAATCAAAAATACATTTTTTGTTATTAAATAGTTGCTATTGATAACATCTTATGGCCGACTACTGTTTATTGAAATAGTAAAAATAAGTGTTTTTTTTTTTTTGTATTTAAATGGTCATCATTGGTTACTACGGGAGATGAGATAAAAGCATGCATCAAATTGTCACTTTTATGACCTTGAATATTATCTTAAGCAAGTACGAGAGATAATATATGTTTGTTGCTTATGTACTAAAAACCACATGACTGATTTTATGTAAATTTCAAAATCGTTAAAAAATATTTTTAATCTTAATCTTCAATTTTTGTTTCTCTATCTGATTAGTGATTAATTATTATTTGTGACATGTTTTCTTTTATGTAGGTTGGGAATGTAAAAATTATTTATGAATTATAATATGTAGATGGCTAAAACTTAATCTTACACTATTCATTTTAATTAATTAAAGTGCAACTTTAAATTCAAAGTACATTTCTTTATAAATTAAATGTCACCATTGATTTGATAATTTTAGATTATTATTACCTAGATGATCATCAAATTATTTTTATATTTTGAAAACTAGTCTAAAAACGTAAAATATAATCATCAACTGCTAGAGTGTTGCCAAGTATAATTTTGAAAACAAACTACTAAAATAATCACCAGTTAAAAAAAACTTGAAATCAACCAAAAATAAAATTAAAAAAGTTAGTTTATTTTTATTAATAGGTTAATACTAGTCGGTTTCAGTTATTTAACATTAATTATTATAACTATTAACAGCTGCTGCAATTAGGAGCAGCTTTATCATAAAATGTTTGAAAAATAAAATTGTGATATTCTATATTATATAATGATTATGGTAATTGATTCATAAAAAGCCAATGGAGAGGCAACTACCCCTGCTTGCCCCCCTTGCAGATTCCCTTGTTAGTAATGTCTTATATTTTTTCTGGAGTGAAATCAGGTTATACTGCTTAAAATGGATTTTTGGTTTATCTAACGTTAAAAAACTCGAAAACTACTGGACTGTTTTTAATAAAAGTTACATCAATATATTCCCGGAGACTTGGAATGTGTTTATAATAAATTTATATCATATCTTTTCAACCCCTCAGGGATGCATTTTTTAAATAATTTATTTTTTCGTGATATATTTTTTGTATAAATATATTTTTCAATTATATTAATTAACATTTTTAAATGTTACATATATTTAAAATATTAATAAATTGGTTATCTTCATAATATTTTCAAAGCACATGTCTCAGTTATGAACATTTTCTTCAACAAAGAGCATTATTTTAGATTATTATTTAAATTTTCAACACCAAATTAGATAAACCAAATTGTTCTTTATTATATTATATAAAATAAAATAAAATAAAATAATAGTATTTACTAGTTAATATTACTAAGAAGTATAATTATTAAAAAAAAAAAGTTTTAAAAACTCAAGGCACACTTAAGAGTATGCTCGAAACACAACAAAGTAGAGTTATTTTAGTAACTTAACTTAGCACTGAAAACTTGAACTTGAATGTGTAAAATATAAAAGTAAAATATTAACAGATATTATTAATTAATCTCAAGCAAAATTAACAATAAGTGTTATTCTATTATAATTAATATTAGAATACAGTATACAGAATTTTAACTATCAAAACAAACATTAGGTATGTTATAATATAATAACATTACTAAACTTCTGCAATATTCAATTATGAAATACAAATATTTATATGAATATGTACATTCATATTATATTTATTTATTTACATTTGAACAGTTTTGATTTTACTTACTAAATATTAGATATATTTAGTGGTTTTTTTTTTAATTGTTGGATATGATAATAACAATTTTAGATTACTACTCATGCCCATTAATATAATAAAATTCATTAAAAAAGTTAATATTGTTTGTTAAGTTTTATACAATGTATAGAGATGGATAATGCTGGTATATTCAATAAAATGTTAATGGACTAAACATCTACTTTTACTGTATCAATTATAAACAAATAGTTTTTTTTTTATTTATTATAGGAATATATTTTTGTATAAATAAATTGATAAATTTTTTTTATAATATAAATAAATAACAGTATAGACATCTAAACATCTTATTATACATTAAATAGGTCGAATCATTGTATAATGTACCTTTACTTCTAAAGTAGAAAGTACGTACCATTATATAGCAGACTTACACAAATAACAAACTTCTTTTATAAATATTTAATGATTAGTCTAAAATGAGCTTATATTTAATTTTTATTTTTCATTAATGGTTGTTTGATATTAGTAATATTAATTTAAATATGCACATTTTTGTTTTAATAACACATGCAAAATATGTTTTTATCTCTAGTATAAAAGTATAGTTATTGAAGCAAAACCACAAATAGATATGTTTATGATACTTTTTAATCAAATTGTAGGTAATATATGTTAAATTGAGAAAAATATTTGATCAATAGAATATAAATATAGCCTAATATTAAGCAAACAAATTATGATTTATTTAAAAAGAATTATATAGCAAACATTAGGCATGCTTTTGTTAAAACTTAATTGTTTATTAACTGTAATAAAAACTTATTAAATTTGATGTGTTTGTAACTTATAAGGGTTAAATAAATAATTATCGGACAGTAGAACTCATAACAACATTTAAGAGGATACATGAATTATTAAAAAAAACTCTATGTATGATTATTTTATGTATTTACTCAAAATTTAATTTTAAGCATAGGTAATCTATTGTGGAAAATGGTTATTTATTGGGAAAATAAAATAATTCAAATGGAAATTAGTTTAACAATAATTATTTAATATGTATATTATTAATTAAATAAGAATTTACAGAATTAGAATTTCATTAGAATACGATAAAAGTGATGGTAATAGGAAAAGTTTCAAGAAAACAGAATAAATAAATAAGACAATTTATCTAAGTTTTATGACTGAGAAGGTTGTTGAGGTGTTTTTTCAACTTCAAGTTGACGTAATCTTCCAGATTTACAAGCCAATTGAGCAGCTAACTCCCGATTTGCATAAGAATAATACTCTAATAAATCTAATAAGCATCGGCTATCTTGTTGTTCGGAACTGTAAAAATAAAACCAACATTCAAATGTTAGGTTAAGTAAGTTTATAGCTATAATTTTTAATAAATAAATTACTTTGAAATTTCTCCAGGATTTAGTTGTTGACTAGTTGTAACATCATTATTCTGCAACTCTTGTGGTGTCCATCGATCACAATAATTATTTTCTTCCCAACCACATACATCTGGCGGTGGCTTTTCTTGGCTAAATTTTCTTATAGAATCTATTATTTAAAAAAAAAAAATATAAATTTTAATGTATTTACCAATTAAGTGTAACAAATAATCACCAATTAAAAATACAATATTTAAACTCACTTGCATACAGTAATGAAGATATTGTGACACACACAAACTCAATAACAAGTAATACAGCAATTCCATTTTTTGGTGACATCAACATATTAGCATCGCAGTATGGTTGCATATCAGCTGCATCTTGTTGAGCATAAACAGCTATAAATATAGCCAACAATACAGTCCCTGTAACATAAATTAATAATTAAATGATATTAAATAATTTCCTAAATTTTATATGAACAAGTTAATTTTACATAAAGATACTAATTGAAATGGAATCACTGCCAGGCGAGTAAGTCTAGCATAAGCACGTAAGTGTCCCCGAGATCTTAATGTTTTATGATGCATGTGTCGGGCAACATGGTCCAGTACCTAAGAACAATAAATCGAAATATAACATAGTGTTAGTAATCAAAATACATAATTGATAAATGTAAAACATGCAACTTACCAAAAATAAAAACCATACACAACAATGAGCATAAACTAAAACATATAATGGTTCACATTTATCTTTAGGAGGTAGATCTGTCGTTGAAGAAATTGTTGGTGTAGTCCCATGTTGTTCTATAGGAATTAAACGCCATACAATATCATCCATTTCTTTTTTATTTGTATTTTTTTCAAAAATTAAAACATTGGATTCTAAATAGACAGCAAATAAAACCAAAATTGCCTAAAAAAAAAAATAACTTGTAATTTGTAATTTGTAAACCAAAGTTATTTGTACTTCATAAAATTGATTTAATACATAGAAATTATTTATTATTTCCCTACTTTCAAATCGACCAAAAATGATACATTTATACAATTACTAAATTTAAAATATTTTCTTTAACATAACTGACGAATAAAGGTATTGAAAGCACGTAGAAAAGGTTTACAAAAAATAATCAAATTTATTTAGATTTTGTATGTTTGCATTTGGTAGTTAATTAAAAAATGAATTGTTTATATCAGCTGACCTTATAACTTGAAAAAATCACAAAAATATTACTATGGATAGTTTACAATTATAAACATTAAATGTTGCTTCAAGTTAGAATAAAATAAAAATGTTAACATGATTTATAAATAAAGTTATAATTTTAATCCCAATGAAGCCCTCCAGGTTGTTGATACAAATATTCTTTCAAGAAAAATAAATTGTGTAAAAACCAATGCTGTTTACTACTTACACGTTTCAATTTGTTATATTAAGCTTTATAGTATACGTATCAACAATTACCATCTGCATTTAAGTATCGTCTTACTCTTTCTTCAACCCAGGTAATGCTTTAAACTATTATTTAAAACGTTTTGAATTATAATTTTACACTTGATTAAATATTGTGATAACTAGCTACTAGGTGGTTTGTTAAATTCTCATTTATTTTTTGAATACTTATGGGTTCCAACAAAAAATATCCATATTGATATTAATGATGCATATCATATAATATAATATAGATTCCGATGATGCTATCAAACAATTGAAAATTAAAAGTAAGTTACTTTACAGGGAAATTAGCTATTAGGTGTCAGACGTTATAAAAGTAAACTTTTCAAAAATAATAATCCATATTAATGAGTCAGTTATATGGTATGCATTTTATTTCTGTATTAAATTATGTTTTAAATTAACTTATGACGTCCGCTGAATTCTATTAAACGTGCAATATAATATTGCCAGTACCTACATATTTAATAAACATCATTTTTCTAACAATGAACCACCTCGAGTATAGAATAATTCACAATATTACAATTATATATTTATGTGCGTCTGCTTAACATGTAAAAATAATTATTGGTAGGAATTAATTCCATTTATAAATAATATTACTTTACCAATATTTTACCACACTTTGCTAAATGTATAGTGGTTTTTCACCATTAATTTGTTTAATGTTCAGTATACAAAGCTGCTTCATTTAAATCAGATTCATATTGATAGTTGACATCTAACACTTACTTTGATAGTAGGTAGTCAAATATTTTTTTTTTAAATAGCGTTATGTTATAATTTATGAGTAATATTATTGCATAACGAAGTATGGTATTTACTTTTTATCTTACGTAATATATCTTCAAACAGTTTAAAGCTTAAATATGATGTTTAGAATTTATTTATTTCAATATTAAAAAAAAATATTAGAATAATAGGAAACTTAATTTCAAATTACTATATTCAACAACTTTTCATGCGTCTATAAAAAAATTGAATACATGATGCACAAATCTAGAAAAAAAATGTTCTTAAAGAGTACAAGATAAACCAATATAATATATTGTATTGTATTGTATTGTATTGTGTTTAAAAGATAATAATATCAATATTAAAGATAATAATTAAAACCAACAATATTTGGTGAAAATGTTAAGTATCTCAGGTTATTCATTTATAAATGACAACAAAACAACAAAATTAATTTTATTTAAACCTTCGTGTTTATTATTTTCTGTTATTGTTATTTTTTTTGGTTTTTTCCAATTATTTTGAAAAGTACTGGACATTTTTTAACTTTTCATCCTCAAAGTACCAGCTAGATTTGATTTTATACCAGAAACCAACTTCAAAGTTACAGATTGAAGCAAATGTACTTCAAAAGGTGATCACAGACAAAATAAAAAAGAACACACATCACTGTAAAACAGTGTCAGTCATCACTCCGCTCAGAATCTAAAACTAAATACATTTTATTAAAAAGTGTAGTCTTTCAAAGGTAGTAAATGACATAAAACCGACATTCAGATAAAGAAATAAAAATAAAAATTTGTATTATATAGAAAGTAAAGAAATATTTATAATTTAAATTAACAAAATAAATTATATATAATTTGATAACTGACATTTTTAGGTACCAATGTAAATATATACATTCATTACTATCGTTTGTGGTTTATAAGTTTGTAATATATTTAGGGCAGCTTTTACAATGTCCGATTTACTGGCTAGTCGGCTGATAATAGATTTTATTACGAGCAGGATTTCGCCAGTCACACTTGTCTGTAAACTTTTATCGGAGATGGTAAGAACGGCTCTTAATAACTAAAATTAATAATGTAATAACATGAATAGTACTAGAAAAATATTCAAATATTTGTTTTATTTAACCTTATCATTTCAAAACGTTCTCATTCATTAGGATTCAAACATTTTTAATACCTAAATACATACAAATTGCTAAAAACCAATGTATTTTAAATATTTACAGGTAGTCGGGCTGTTGTAACAAGGTTTAAAAGGATAATCACTACTGTAATTATAAGAGTAAAATATTTCCTTACAGTACATAATATATGAATGAAGGTTATCCATGGTTGAGAGTAGCATGTGTTTGATTTAGATCCGGTTTCTTCCAAAAGAGAACAGCGGCACTTGTATTTTTTTTTTTTTAATGTGCAGTTTGATATTAAAGTCGTATGATCATTCATATCAAATACATAATCGTTACTGTTGGTGCTATTACAGTCAATATGGCATATGCTTGTAGATGAAACACAGCACCTTTGATGGCATTGGTCATTTGCGGACGATACATTATCACTGAATTGGGTATCCATTTTGTAAGGCTACAAAATATTAAGCACTTTAAGAGTTATGATTAACAATCTACAGTAATTTTATAAGTTTACTGATACATTAAAACCATATTTACCTATTATAACATAGTCCCTTATTGCATTTATATTTTTATTTAGAATCAGCATATAATACGAACAATAAATTACATTTGTTTAAACTATGAACAATTCTTACGAATGACAAATTCAAAGTCATTGTAATGAAGGCAGTCAATTACACGGCTGATTAAAAATAATTCATAAAACATTTAATTTGCTTTGTGCGTGGTGGCAATTCGTAATAGAATATCTTTTTAATTATTTTCTGTAATAAATATTAAATAAGCAATATTATTTCATCCGTTCATCGTCTAGACTATAGACTTTTGTTATCAAAACTAAAATGATAAGCAAAACATATGATGACGAATAAAATAATATAATAACAATATAATATCGATAACAAGACAAATCGATTAAATTATCGTTTTGCTTTATTCTCTATAGCCCTATAGAGTACACAGGTACGTTGTTAAAATATTAAAATTGAATTTCGAACTATAATCTATATAGTTAGTGTAGTTAGGTTTTGAGTTACACGATGATGATTAAATGGCCGGATTGATAGATCAGCGTTTTGTGAGATACCTACCGCTGTACTCATGGGCATGCTCAGGGGGGTGTCATTTCCTCCCCCTTGGATTATTTTTGTCTTATAAAAATGCATGATACAGCAATGAATGTAAATATTATAAAGTGGCCTGAAAATGATCAACAATTTATACCCTCCCCCCCTTTACAAACAAGTAAAACATTCCCCTGAATGTACGTCTTTAAGGCTGTTTTTTAAGCTGTTCTGGCAGTTCTGCGGAACGAATGTCCAATATAAACTTAAATATAAGTACCTATCTAGCCATTTAGGTAGTAGGGACTTACCTACTTATATAATACCCAAGACCCAACTAGAACATTTTGTAGTCTCATTTAAATTCTGAGCGGAGCAACCTTTGAATATATTGATTTTACAATGATGTGTGTTTTTTTTATTTATTTAGTTTATTTTTTTTGAGTGTCTGTCATCACGGTTTGGGGCAGTAAAAGTGCTTTGATTTCCTTCAACAGTAACTTTTCTGGTAGGAAAGTGAATCTAGTTGGTGCATTTGGGGAGTCAAAATTTAAAATTTTCCAACAGTTTTCAAAAACGACAGGAAAAACATTAAAAAAAACGAAGATTTTTGCGCAAAACCAATTTTCATACATCGATTTTGGTTTTTAGTCTAACTCTAAAAAAAATAACAGTAGATATATGACATTTTCATTGAATGTTTGGGTTAGCATTTTTTATACACCATACAATTTTCAAAATATTTTGACTCTTAGTGAACTTTTTATAGGTTTATGAAATTTTTGATTATAATTAGTTTATTTTCGATTAATGCCTATACAAAAATGTTTGCTCTGTCAAAAAAACTGAACTTGGGATTTTAACAAAATTCGTAAAAATCACGAAAATTGGCAAATTATTTTGAGTTAAAAGTTTTTCGTTTTATATCTAAGATTTAATAATTTAATACAAGATTTCTTATAAATTTCTACCTAAAAGTCAAATCAAATTTTTACAACATTGGATATTCACTTGATTTCTCACGTAGCGATTTTCTCATTCTGTTGTGATTCAAAAACAAATTATTGTAGACATTTGAAATTTGCACCATATGTTTATTTAATCAACTCATTGATAAATTTTTCATAATAATTTAAATAGTTTTAAGCTGTTGATGGACATTTTCAATTTTCATTTTTTTAAAGTTTTTTTTTCTATAAATGTCAATACAATTTTATTGGTTGGATCAAAAAACATGAAAATCTAATCCAATACTATTGATATATTGTTACAATATCAGTTGAAAAATATTAAAAATTCACGATTTTGTTTTATAAGCATTTAAAGTTAAAATTTTGATAATATTTATCAAATTTAAAATTTAAAATGATTTTGTAGTTAAAAATTTATAAAATTTTTAATTTTTATAGCTAACTGTTCAAAATTTAAAACAAGATTCCACTTAAGCTGTTTTTTCAGTAACTAAAAAATCTAAAAAATATATAAATACAGTTATTTTTAACTGACATTTTAAGTTCAAATTTGGACAAAATTACATATTAACACAGAGAATAACGTTTGTCATTTTGTAGTAATTCGGTTCCAAAACAGCCCAATTGTACATAACTACATAAGTATATTTAATACTTTTGCAGCATCGTTTATCATTTAAGGATAATATTATTAATAATATTAATTCAACTTACCCGTTACCATATTAATAATAAGTAATAACAATATACAATATCTTAGACTGACATACCTTCTCCATTTAGTATAGTTTTTCGTATAACATGACATTATAAATTGAATTCAAATTTAATACCATCCATTAAAACGATCTCTAGACTTTACGACTTTATGACTTATGTAAAGTAGAGCGACATCCAATTATCCACTTTTATTTTATTTCATTTAATATATACGCCAATTTTACTCGGTACAGTATATACTGTAAATAAATAATAATATCATACTTAATAACTAATAATGGATTATGGTTCTTTTTATTTTGTATTTAAAATAAATTCACTATTAAATACATGCACAATATAGACAACAGAGAACTTCAAACAAATCGTTAGGATTTAAGGCACTGCCAACAATGCAGTCGCATAGAGTGGCACATTTTTTTATACGCAGCAAAACTGCATTCATGTTAGAATTAAATTATATATAAATTAATTTTTAGGACAAGTTCGACAAATATCTCCTATATCACTGGTTGTAACTTGTAGCCTGTAGCCTGTAGGTACATATTTTATACATTGGAGAGAAGATCATTCCCTGCCCACGACAATTAATGGTCTGTTATTTATTAATTATTGAATTTTATTAGTTATTATACATTTATACCATGATGCATTAATATATAATAACAAATATTTCTTTAAAAAAAAAACTTGTGCAGGTGTCCGCTTTACAGAAAATAATATTTGATTAGATCGTAGTTTATTCGTTAGGCACGTTGCACAATCATGGCCAAATTTAATGATAATTATTAATTTTAGTAAGCCTTTAACTATAAAACATAGTTAAGAATATCATACAAATCATACAATATCCCGAGGAACGGTTTTAGGCCCTTATTTTTTTTTGTTTATAAATAGAATGCTTTAACTAAAAGTCGATGCTAAATTCATAATATGTTATGCTGATGACACTGTTATTTTTCACCAAGAAAACAATTAAGATCATTTGTAAAAAAAAGCAAACTATTATGGTCTACACTGTACGTAGGTGTCAATAGTGGGTACAGGCCTCGACTTTAAGTGGACTGCTAGTGCCATGCCCCAGAAGGCTTTACAAAAATAATTTTTTTTTTTACTTATTTCTCTTTGTGAACAGTAAAATCCCAATTATTTAATTAGATACCTACTTTACAATTTTATTTTTTCTGAAAAAAAAACATATTATGATATTAATATGAGGTGTGTATCATATAATATAAGAACGTATCGTCGAATTGTGTACTAATTTGGACAAACATTATTGTCAATTCTCAACTATTTACTATCTTTCATACTATCTATCATCTAAGCCCCCTCTGAAATGTAGTGATAGTTAATTAAGAATATTATTTTGTGTTAATAATAAAAAAGGTACTTTAAAAGTAATTTCAAGTACCCATATAAAATACCTGAATAATGAAATATTTATAAATTACTACTTTAAATTTATAAAAAAAAAACTATGGCTTATATCTATATTTTTTGGTGACACACTGTCACCCTCACTGGGCTTGTAAGGATCCTTATATTCTTTTTCAAGCCTAACCTATACAAATTGAAAATTTTTAACTAGAAAATTACTTGTAAATTGTCGTAATTTTGACGAATTTTGTCTAATTTGAACTACAATTGCTTTTAAAAATTGTGCCTTTGTTTTGGTATGTTTAGTATTATTAAATAACTATAATAACAACTTTTGAGGAATCTTGTACTAAATTTTCGAGTTTCGTAACCCAGCAAATAATTGTTTATTGGCATATTTATATAATAAAAACTAAAAACAACTGAACATTTTTATAAATAATAAATAGCTTATTGAAAAGTATTTCATGTACAGGAAATGCATACATAAACATTTGGTGACAATTTCAAGTATCTAAAGTTATTAGTTTTTGAGTTACAAAAAAAAAACAAAACTGATTTTGTCAAAAACTGGTCTTGCTAAAAATTTGCGTTTTTTCTGTTTTTCCCTGTTATTTCGGAAAATACTAGGAATTTTCAATTTTATCTTTCAAAAGAAAACCATCTAGATACAATTTTGTATCAGAAACCACCCTCAAAGTTGAAGATCGAATCATTTTTTCTATTATATAATATTCGTGTGTATATTTAGGCACAGACACAAAAAAACACACATCACTGTAAAATTAATACATTTATCGCTCTGCTACTGAGAATCTATAAAATGTGGCTTTATATTTTTGATGTTTTTAAATTACAAATTACAAGAATAAATTACGAGTAGTCCAGCTGGTTTAAATTTTCAAGCTTTTCGACCGAGCATACAATTATATTGCACATTGATAGAAAAAAAATATATATAATATTAATAATTAGGCATACAATATATTTATTTATCAATTATCAGTAGAGTACAATAATTAGTCATTGGATAATTTTCTTAATGTGGGAATTCAAGAATTGTTTGATAATACGATTGTTTGAGAATACAATTTTGTGTCAAGCACGAACTGAGATAAGTACGAAGTAGGTACCTAATTATTACCGTATGTAATAGATAAGAAATTATAAAAACATACTAAGATTAGTAAATTAGTAGACAAAACATATTTTATACATATTATATTATAAATAATGATTTTTGCTAGAAATAGCACATTATCATACACGCGGTAAAAAAAAAAGATGATAATTATTCTCGAACGGACTGAACATTAAATAAATATGCCATAGGTACCTATTGTTTTAACAGTTTTAAATTACATCTACATGTCTGCATTCTTATCTACTATGGATATAGTAATAGAATAAATCATCTAAATCAAGGTTTTACATACCTACCTATTGTAGAATAAACACTATAATAACATTATCTTTAAAGATACTCATATAATTTGAGTAGGTACCTACCAATAATAGCGGGCTAAACCCAGGTATGCAAAAATTATAAAATAAAAAATTGCAGATAAAAATATTTTGACTTTCTGTAACTTTCTGCAACCATTTTATTGAGTAGCTTCTATAATGCTTAACATTTTAAAACAACTCACGATATTTATATAATCAGATGGTTGTATCTACGGCATTCTGGTAGTGGTTTTAGGTAGCTATGTATAGCCTATAGAATTATTTTTAGTATTGCTGATATCCAAAGATATTCCTAGGTACCTACCTATTTTCTAATTATTACACTAATGTATTTAGTTAATTTTCAAGGATCATTATTTTTCTATAGACGATTTGAAATTTGAATAGCTATTGGTTATATTTATACTTATACATATTTCTATGTCCGGGGCAGCGGAGCCTATTATATATGCAGGTATAGATATATATATATATACCAGAGGGGTACCTATTTAAAATTAAATAAATTATGAATACTTAATCTATTTGTCTACCATTATAGCCTGTAGGTAATGATTAGGTATGCAATAGGTACACAGGTATCACAATAAATATATAGATACCTACAATTTGTAGATGCTAGGTTGTAAGTGGTAAGTACCTATATAATACCGAAACTAGGAAAAAAATGCCCCTTACCAACGAACACGAAACATTTAATGATTGTTCTCTAATTATTGATAGGTATCATTTATTATTTATTTAAACATAATGTATTGATGTGATTTAAATAAGTTTAATATTCTTATGCGTACATACTTTTACATAATAGTAGACCGTGACATGAAATATTGCATATATATTTATTTAATTTCATATTTAAATCTTAGTTTATTTTGTATAATTTTAATATTATTTAATAACAATAGGTAAGTACCTACATTAAACATTGTTTTTCATTAGGTAATCATGTAATATGTTTATGGAATTGTAATATAATACCTTTATCATTTTCAAGATAGAGTAAAATGTCAATTACTTTAGTTTTATTGGAGATAACCACACTGCAGCGTGTTCAAAATGTATACATATAATATACATTCAAGTAGAATAAATTGACTTACAAATTAGCCATTAGGTACTGTGGAAAAAATGGCGTGATATTGTTATAACAAGAGTGATTCGGGTGTTTTGGGACACACTATACCTTAGGTATGGCTTATAATATTATGTACATAAAGATTCTAATTAAATTTATCTAAGATAATTTTTTTCGGAGATTTTTTCCTATTATTTTCCGGGCTTTCTTTTCCAAATACCACATAATATCATAAATTATAATATATTTAACATGTATTATGTATTATATAGTGTTACTAATTTTTAGTAGTCTTATTTTAACTTTTAAATTAACATATTGGGTAGAGTCGAAGAGATTATATGTATAAATGTATAGTTCTTTTTTATGTTACTTACAAATGTCAGTAGTTATGTCTAAACGACTTAACAAATTTGTACTCAAATATAATATGTAATAAATAATAATATTACTTTTATATAGACTAGATAATCAGGTGGCGTGATTTTTATTTGATTAAGATTAAGGTCGAATACCTAACCTATTTAGTATTTATATAACTATATACGTAATAAGTTGAAGTAATTGATAAGGAAAACATTATTGACATTTGACATGTATCTTTCGCTGGCCATAGTTGTTAAATGTAACGAACATATATAATAGTGTATACAAGACGATTCTCTTATCGAAGAACTATAAATATTTTATAACTATTGAAGTACCTATTAATGTTTTAGAAATATTATTTTAAACATTTTTTAAGTTGTTAACTGCTAAATAGTAATACAGTACCTATTTTTAATATTTTTATATCGTCATAAATCTTATACTGTTGTGTATGACGAATGACAATATAAATATTTTTTTTATTCATATATTCCAAGCCAGAATTATGAGAATATTTATTCGGAAGATTTTGATTTATGAAAACCAAATGTCGGACGAGTAGTAATTTAATAAATCATGAGTCGGTATTTATAGTTTAGACAAGTAGAGTTGTGGAGCAACATTTTTCGGGCCACCTCGGAGACTCCATTAATCTAAACTTAAAACCTACTACAACCTAGCTAATAATTAATATAGCTAAGTTCCAAATTCATAAACAAGTCGTTCAAAATTCGATTTTCATTTTATATATCAGTATATTTCTATGGTAGGTAGGTATTCAAAAAATAATATTCTGCTAACAAACATCATGCATAGCGTAATGTGTAAATAATCTATATAAAGTGTTAAAATATAATTCAATGTTTTAACAGAAATTAATGAATTATTGTCATTTATCATTACGATGTTACTGCCCGATCTTAAGTCGTGAGTTGCACACTCTGTATACAAAATACTATAAACAAATAGTACACAAATGCACAAGATAACGAGCACATTATAAGTAGGTACCTATTTAGTATATTTTATTATCAACTTATTATCATAATAATACTTGTTGCCTATTGGTGGTTGGTCAGCGGCAATTGTACACTTGTGCAGTAAGCTTAATATTGTGCGGCACTTTGCATTTCATCTTCGTTTATTTACGCTCGGTGGCCGGCAAGAGGTTATCTCTCAATGTTTAGTTGTCGTTTATTCATTCAAACGTGGACTGAACGCTGATTACCATTTTATGATACACTAATTTAATAGCTTTAGGACTATAAAAACTGTTCTATTAAAAGCGTAATTGGTTAATTAAGTAATTTACTTGATTAGTGAGTATATAATTGATGCTAATTGTGACAAGTGGCTACCAGATTAAACAAGCGTATGTTGTGGTTTTGATTGTAGCGTTACGATGGCAGACCCAGCTGTAGTGTTGGCAAAAAAGGCGAAGATCGAAGAAGGGAAAATCAAAGACGACTGTATTAGTTATGATATTGATGCATATTTTGAAAAATGCAGACCAGATAAAGGTAGTAAGTGCACTTGGACAAAAGATTCATGCGCTAAAGATTCACCTCATATTCACAATGAAAATGTGTAAGTATAATATTATTTATATTTTAGTGCACTTTTACAGTTTTTCAATTTTTAGAAATAATAAACATGAAATTTTACCAAACATATTGCACGCCATTGGCAATACACCTTTGGTGAGGTTGAATCGAATACCTCAATCCGAGGGTATTGAATGCGAGATTTGTAAGTATTTACAATTAATATAGCATGTAACATACATAATTTTTTTTTACATTATTTATTGTGTTTAGTGGCTAAATGTGAATTTTTGAATCCCGGTGGTAGTACTAAAGATAGAATTGGATGGAAAATGGTTGAAGATGCTGAACGTCAAGGATTGCTAAAACCTGGAATTACAATAATTGAACCATCATCGGGAAACACTGGTATTTTACTATTTAGTACTTTTAAGTTTTATTTTATGTACGTATGCACTTACTAATATATTATTATAGGAATTGGGTTAGCCATGGCTGCTTCAGTTAAGGGATATGGTTGCTTGGTAGTGATGCCAATGAAAATGTCTCGTGAAAAGGTAGATGCTCTACGATTGCTAGGTGCGAAAATTGTACGCACACCTACAGCAGCTGCCTTTAATGAATTGGAAGGTTTGATACGTGTAGCACATAAGTTACATTTAGAAGATCCTGAAAATACCATAATACTTGATCAAGTAAGAACATTGTCTAGTTTGTTGATAATTTACTAATGGCCATTTTTGTTTTTAGTATCGTAACAAATATAATCCACTGGCACATTTTGATGGGACTGGCCAAGAAATATTGGAACAAACAAACTATAAAGTTGATGCAGTAGTGGCTGGTACTGGTACAGGTGGTACAATCACAGGCATTGGCAGGAAGTTGAAACAAGCACTTGGAGATAAATGTCGCTTAATAGCAGCTGATCCTTATGGTAGCATCTTATCACTGCCTGAAAGTCTCAATGAAACAGATATACAGATGTATGATGTAGAAGGCATTGGTTATGATTTTGTGCCAACAGTATTGGGTAATGATCATTAACTTTTCAATAATGACTGATATATATACGTATATTAATATAGACGTGCAACAAACTTTTAAGGAATCTTGTACTAAATTTTAAAGTCTTAGGTATAAGAAGAACATTTTTAATGAATTTCTAATTCAAAATAATTTGTAATGAGCATTTGAATTTGGAATTTTGTTGAAATTCTTAATTCAAACGCTCATAAAATATCATTATGGATTTACGCTCAACTTTTTTTTTAAATTTCTGCTGACAACAACTTACTAGGAACCTTGTATTACAATTTCAAGTTTTTTAACCGAGTTAACAATTTTTTATAGACATTAATCCAAAAAAACTAATAATAATCGACAATTTCATAAAACAAGGAGTTCAACACGAGTCGAAATATTTTGATTTAATTTTACTATACCTGTGTGGATCAGTACACACTATACAAGTGAATAATTAAATGCATTCTTAAAAAATGAAATGATAAAATCGTACTTGACTGGATGGTTGACCTTTAAATAATGTTAAAATTTAGAAGCAGAACAATAATAATTTAGAAAAAAAATACCTAGGTAACCAAGAAACAAACAGCTATGACATATAACTATAACAAAATTCAACTAGGTATACAATTTTTCACTCAAATAACAATTTTATTTCCAACAATATGTTACTACGATAACCTCGATTTGCATTCTGACAAAATATTTTAATTTTTCATATTACGAGGTATCGATCAAGGCACATTTATAATTGTATTAAGTTGATTAAATGTTTAAGTTAAAAATGTGAAAACGTATTAGATGTGTTAAACACAAATGGTCTGCTGTTACCTATGAAATATTCACTTCAACAATTATAAATCCTGAAATATACAAATAATATGAACAATTTTTATCAAAATATTCCTAAAGAAATATTGCTTAAAAATAGGAGGATCTCAGTAATAAATAGCACCACAGTAATCAATCACTTATGTTTAACACTTATAAGTTTTGTTACATAACTCTTTTAAACATATGATATTTATTAATTGATTTGTATAAAGTAGACTTGAGTAGATATTAATTATTAATTATTTACTATTTCTTAAGTCTTTATTTAAATTCTCTTAAAACACCTACAATTTGATGGTTATACTCTAAAAAACCCAAAAATTATTCTTTTTATATTCTCTTTAAAATTAGAAAAATATGCAAAAATAATCAATTAAATATTCAGTTTTTTATTTTTTATTTTTTACAATAGTATACATCTGCATAAAGGAATAATATTGCACTATTGCAACAGTTAAAATGGTATCTCTTGTGGTGAACAATTCTTAAAAGGCATTTAAAACGAATGAATTTTTTTTATTAATTAAAAAAACTTAACACTCAATTTCAAAACTAAAATATATTTGGAATTTTGATAAATAATTAATTTGTTGTCATCAGTATAGGTTAGATAAATTAGTACATAACGGCACTGCAGCAGCCAAGGATGTAAGGCCAATTACAGCAACGTAATACTACTATCACTGCATGTTTTTTTACAAAAATTAAACATAAAAAAAAAATTTTGGTTGGTAAAATATTTGGCCAGGAACAGTAAAGTGAAAATGAAAATGTAGGTATAACAATAGTTAAAATAAAATTAATTATGATTTTTCTCACAATTAACAAAATATTCAGAAACATGGTAAATAATTTAAATATTCCCTAATCCATGAAATATGCTTTTTCCTATTAACTCTGTGTTGAATTAATCGTCCACATTTTAACTCCTGTAAGACTGGATTAACTCATATATGAAATTATATAAAAATATATAAATCTGGTTTTTAGTTGTTATTAACAATTTACAAAAAAAACATTAGGATTACTTTAATAAATTATTATATTACCACTCTCAGGTGCTTGGACAGATGTCAGATACAGAAAACAGATTGAGTAATGAGTTTCAGAATATTTATCCATAATGTAATTTGATGCCAACAAATAAACAGTTACTAGTAATTATTAGTAGATAGCGCTGTTTATTCTCAACACTTTTTACATACCGCATTGATAGGTATGGATTGTTTGATGCACATTATCTTAATGGGGTAATCCGGAAGAAATGTGCATATAAACTCACGGTTAATGGGAATTAAAAAGTTAAATCAACTTGGCCAATCCTAAATTATAAATACACATATAATTCTAATGCGCATTGACCAATGTTTATAAATGTGGTTATAACATAATAATAATACCTTTATATATCTTTGATGGCAATAGCATTTATGGCTATGACGTAAAGTACAGAGCAGTGGTTCTTAAACTGTAGTCCAAATTGGTGCCCGTATAAAATGTATATATGTTTGAACCAAGTTAAATGATAGTAAAATGGACTGTGATAATACTACTATGAAATTAAATATCCGATATCGCCGTAACTTTCATTATTACTGCATATATTATATTTTACTGAAAAATATAAATATTTTTTGTCAAAACAGCTAAAATGATTTTATTTATAACAACTTTATCCACTAAGGGTTACATCAGCTCTTCAGGAATACATGGCACGCCCATATATATTTTATATTCAGTCATTAATCAGTTAGTTTTATACTATTTTTTTATTACAGATAGATCAGTTGTAGATGAATGGATTAAGACTGATGATAAGCACTCTTTTCCCATGGCTAGAAGATTGGCACGCGAAGAAGGATTGTTGTGTGGTAAATATAATATATATAAAAAAGCCCAATAAATACAATATGGATGAACTAATAGCATGGTAATTTATGATATAGGTGGAAGTAGTGGTTCAGCTATGCATGTTGCTCTTCAAGTAGCCAAGACTATGAAGAAAGGTCAAAGACTAGTCGTAATATTGCCTGACGGTATACGTAATTATATGTCCAAGTTTGTCCAAGATGAGTGGATGCGTGAAAAAGGACATGATCTCATTGAAGATGAGCAGCAATTGCCCCAGAAAAATTAATAAGAATATAAGGTATTTTCTTAAATACATAATTTATATTGTTTTATAATAAAATCACATCAGAAAGGATCTGTCACATTTTAGATTTCATGTTATTAAATAATACACTGACAAAATAATAAACAGTATTTGTAATTTGTATAGTTTTTCTTCTTTATACTAATATTTGAAGTATTAACAACATTAAGAAATGAGATTTAAAATATCAAGCATAAAAATAAAATTTGGGGTATATAATCTTGTTAATTTTGAATAAATATAAATATATGGTAAATTTATAATTGTGTGATTGTTGCCTGTTGGTACAATGGTACTAACAACATTTATTTTGATTGCATTGATAATATGCAATTACTCTAATTTATCGATGGTTGAATAATGTTATGAAAAAAAAAAAATTAAGGACTTACTAAGTCTAAGGTTGGTATTTACACAAAATGTAATACATTTAAAGTTAAGACAATGAAATTTATTTAGATAATAATTTCTCCAATAGTGTAAATTAGTTGTATGAAATAATTTTAAAAAAATAAAAAATTTTAAATATTTTTAATGAACATAAATACTCAAATTCCCAAATTAGGTGTATTAGAATCAAATACTGCTAATTATTTAGGCCAAAGAAAATATTGAGTTAATAATTTTAATGTATATTTTAAGTATGTTTAATTTGAATATACTGACCATACACAAATAAAAACTTTGCTTAAGTAAAATATTTTTGAAAATCAATTAACTTAAATTATCAGTTAAGAGTTCATGATAAGTAATAAAACTTTAAATTGTATATAAATAAATTCTTTACATACCTATAATATACAATTTATCTTCAAATTACAATCAATGTCAAATCAATCATTTTAACAATGAAAACTCAATTTTTTTGAAATTTAAAAAAATTACATTTTTGCAATTTATTTGGAAAAAGATAATTATTATAATACAATTAACTTAACCATGTGGCTTAATCAAGTTCAAAAATGATCATTAAGCTTACACAGTTCATTGTTATTTGTAAAAAAAATGCTTGCCATGTCAGATTGGCATGTTAATTTCCTTGATTTTTAATTTTTAGACATTTATGAACTGTATGTTA
Source organism: Myzus persicae (assembly GCF_001856785.1). Classification (NCBI taxonomy): domain Eukaryota; kingdom Metazoa; phylum Arthropoda; class Insecta; order Hemiptera; family Aphididae; genus Myzus; species Myzus persicae. The sequence goes on from NW_019100504.1 coordinate 312,341, forward strand.
TATGTATGTATTTTATTACAATATGAACAAAATTGTACTTTAAGGAAATGGTTAATTGCAAATTAATTTATTAAGAAGATATTAGATAATAGTAGAATATAGTAGGTTGAATGTAACTGGTTTAAATATAAGAGGTATTTAAGTCATTTTGCTTGTTTTATTTATTAAACTTGATGACGAATAGTGTACCTAGTATGAATATTTTCCAATATCATACCCAAGTTTAACAATTTCAGTCCGGAAAAAAAATGTCGGTGTGAACAGCCCCGCAAAAAAAATCATTTTCATTCCCATTTATTGAGATAGATCCCCGAAAACGGAGAACGAATTTTGTTGTTTGGGATCTTGTTATAGATTCATAATGGCTAGGAGGAATGCAGTGAAGATTTTCAACTCTTTATCTTGAATAGATAATTCATTACAGAGCTTTAAAAAAAATTAAAACCCATTTTATTGGGTGTTTATTACTGAGTATTACTGTATTACTCATTATTACTGAGTTATATTTTTATTATTTTCATATTTAACACAAATTTTTGAAGTTTTCAAAAATTCATACCTTTTCATTTCAATAACCTTACTTTCTTGATTAAAAATCTAGAAAATAAAAACTTGAAAAGAGACGCTTGTTAATTTTTTTTCAGTGTACGATGTTATTAAACCTCTCGTCTAACCATAAACACCACCATACATAACATCATCTTAAAATTAACTTTAATGACGTTAAAATAGACGAGTACTGCAAATAAGCTTCTAACTTTTAAACCAGTCAGTACCAGAGAGTAGATTCATGGTAAGTCGATTACAAATATTAAGAGTACTTACACATCTCGTAATTTAATTTCATATTTACATATCTGGCATATTCACAGCGTTATTATCCAATTGTCATCCCGGGCTAAAATAATATGCTTTTACGACCGCAGATATTCCTTTTCACTGTTGATTATAACGTTTCGCATAATGATTTTTTTTTCTAATAATAATGTCGTTTTGTTGCTCGCGTTATTGTCATAACCGTACCAGTACATTGTACTAACACCTACGTATATATACGCGACGAACGACGTGCATTACAATATATTATAATAATAATTCCGGGCTCTAGCGGTAGCGGTGTACTAATACCATTTACGTCGTCGTTTTTACTCGCGTACATATTATATTGTAATACCAGCCACACGCGTTCCGCTGCCGCCACAGCCACCGCCATTTCACCACCGTTCATTATTACATGACTTCTTCCCTGTAATATTTGCGCAGAAAACTTTTAATATAATTATTTTAATAATTCCGAACACCTGATGCTACCCCGTGTCGCTGAGTTGTTGTATGCGCGTACTGCAGTGTTTAGTGAATAGACGTATACCCGTGCTTTTGCAAACGACGACGACGAATGACGATCGAGTACCTAAATATAGCACCTATCCAATCCTCTGGTAGTTTTTCATCTGCACTCGAGATATTCCACCAAAATGGTCCGTCCAATGCAACATAATTATTACTATTTTTGTGCTTTTGATTCTTGATTGAAAATCGACATTTGCCGTAGTGGTTATTTTGTAACTTGTAGATAATGGGTTGTGATTTAAGACGTGTCATATAGGTACATCATTACGGTCACAGTAAAAATAACATTTATGTACATCGATTAATGACGATGCATTTTCTATGCCGTCCAGTGATTTTACCCTTGATCTTAATATTCTACTATGTTTTTTGGGTTTCATTGGTATTTAATTCATTCTTCTTATTGTTGTATCTTCTTTTGACATGAAAAACGAAGTGTACGGTTAAGAGGAAGTCGCACCCGCATGTGTTATCCGTTTTACACTCTTACGATATGGAAAAGTGAGTTGACCTATTATCAAACTTTTAGGTAAAAACATTATCTGTGTTCAGTCGTTAGTTTTTTACGATATTTTAATTTTTAAGCGAGTTATTAGTATGTAAAGTATAAATATTTGAAAATGCACATAATCCACTTAAAAGTTAAAATATCGTAAAAAAAACAACCAGATAACAATGATAATATTCTTACCTAAAAGTTTGATAATAGGTAAATTTACACTAATATCAAAACTAACAGCTCACTATTGAAAATAGTGAACGAAAATGTTGCCATGTCGCATGTGTGTAAGACGGAGACAACACATGCGGGTGGTCCCTTAGCCTCTTAGTAATTACAATCCAAAAATTAAGAGAGGAAGAGATGGATAAAATTGTTTTCTTATATTCTTTTTTGGTTATAATAATGAATTGATAACTAATTGCAGTTGTAAACAATTAAATTGAAACATTATTGGTTTGAAATGTTGACTAACCGTGTGAACGCAATGAACAAAAATATAAACTGCAGCAGCTACTGAAATAAGGTAAGCGATTACTAAGCTTACCTACCAAAAAAAAAAAACATAGAATAAAATAAGCAATATCATAAATATCAAGTTTGACAATTACGATCGTACCCATATGGGCTGTATGAATTACAGAAGACGGCAAAGCTAATAAAACACCTATATAAGTACAAAAATGCATATAATATATATATTGTGCGACGAAGCGATGAGCTATGTACCTATTGGTAGTCTATAAATATTTTGTTACCGTATACTTTCAATCGTTTGTTGAGTCAAAGGATATTCGTTCGACATAAACCGTTTACAAAAAAACAAAATTCCACGCGACTATAATGTAATATTGTAATGCAATATTTATCGAATGCGATAAAACTTTAAAATACACAAAGACCCGGCGCCACCCTTCCTCCATGGCACCAGCGCATCGTGCCCCGTCCGCCCCATAATTTATCCTCATACACAACGTACACCCACACACGCGTTTATGAGAACATCTCTGCCGCGTGTGGCCACCTCTAATAAAACACTAATAATATAATAATAACTTGTAAGGTACCTTACAAGGTACAAGTACCCACCTAACCTGCACTTTTATACGTTTGCACATACATTACAAAACCACCCGCCTACCTATCCAGAAGGTATGTGCAATATATATACAAGTGTTATTATTTTTGAGGTGTTCAACATAACTCCCTCTCGCATTATCGTCTAAACCACCGTCACCTCGCCGCCGGCGAATATCGTTATTTTTCACGAATAAGTTTGTTTATTATTAAAAGGGACGGCGACGTGGGGAAGCGTTAATAAAACGTCAACAAAACTACTAAACTACAGTGGCGGCGGCGGCGACGGCATTTACCGCGGCGAGTTTATTATTATTATTATTATTATTATTACAATTTTACAACGTCGTCTTTCGGCGGGTCGGGGGGGGGGGGGGGATGTGTCGACGCGCGCTGCAAATATTATCATTACGACGACGACGTATTGTTATTGTTATTCGCAAACCACCTCCGCCGCGTAGGGCAGAAAATTGTATTATTATTATCGTAAAAACCAACTGTTGTTTGGCGGCAGAGGTGGGCTAGAGGTGTCGAGAGAAAGCAGAGGAGAAAAAAAAGTACGCCACACCGAGACCGAGCGACGCGTGTATTATAAAAAGATTATTATAGGTACAATGTTGTTTACCGTCGGTCGTCGTCTTCTCCTCTCTACATCTGTATATGTACCACCGAGTACCGAACTACCTACCTATACCTGCCCGTCATCAGCCGTAGAATTTCCTCGCCGCATCGCCACAGTAGGTGTATATTATTATTATCGTCATTATTGTTGTATTATTATCATAGCAGCGCGATGATTATTATCATTTGAATATCCGCCTCCGCGTTTTATTAACTTAATTTTTTTATTCGCAGCAGAGTCGTTTTTAATTATATTCTATTTATTTTGCGGTCACGTTTGGACTGATGAATTCCACGAACAATTTATGTATTATTATTATTTAATTATCATACAGATCGCTGATTAGACACCATTACCGCCGATTATCAATACCTATGCGCCGTGAATTTGCCAACTTCTTACCTCGGAAGCTGGATTACGATTAAATTGCCATTTAGTCCGCCGCTCGCGGTGCTGTAGGGGAAAACGGAGTTTTAAATAATCGTGTAAGATACTGAAGTTGTAAAATAAATTCATTTTTTTATGATTTCCATTACAAAAATGCTTTTGGGGAAGCTGTTGAGCCATTTGCCGACAAAGAAAATTAAAAGATAAGATCAATTTTTAATAACAAACGTGATCGTATAGTTTTTTAATTAATTTTCATACACGCGATTTAATAAAAAATGATATTTAATTATGATTATATTCACTTGGAATGTAAATAATGAAATAAACTAAGTATATAGATACTATAGTGGCGTCATTTCAGTAGACATGTAGTCTTAGATTGATGAAATATAATTCTAATTTTTGACTGATGTAATAAGGGCCGCAAAGGATATTATTTATTAACACTTAGGTGTTGGTAAATGGTAATTAAAACTAAAATAAAATATTTTTTAAAGTTAAAAAGGCCACATCAATATTTGTTATTTTTCCCTCATCACGTTGTATATAATATTAAACAAAAATTTGTCGTTCAAATTATTTCCATGTCATCTTGTATTTTTGTCATTCAACAACATACCTTGGTAGGTAGCTATTATGCAAATATAATAAAGATAATAATATTTTAATAAAAAGTATTTTTTAGCCTTTTTTAATCATTAATTTATAATATTAACTCAGTTACTTTAACTGTACATCATTGAATCATAGGCATTCATAGACTCCAATTTTCTGTGCAACCTGAGACAACAAATGCCCCAATACTTGGATACCTTATATACTAATAAACTAGCACAAAATCAACTTGTATATTTAAAACGGTCCTGTTAAAAAAAAATTCTGTACCTAGTTTTAAAAAACCCCTTTTTATTTTGTATATAATTACGTCGTATAGAAATTTAAAAAAACACATAACATACTGCAGCTTGAATAAATTTGTTTAATACTCAACTAACAAGTGTAACGATATTTAAATCTAAATAGGTACTTAAGTATTAAAGTACTTTTATGAATTATATTTATAAATTATATAAAAATACGAAGTAATACTGAAATGTGCCTATTTCCTTGGCTTCAAATTCATCAAGTATCATGTGAATGTATACGCTGTCATTTACTGAATGATTTTGTGTAATTATTTTTGTGATTATGGGTGGTGGATTACTAAAATGTTATACCACTACAATGACAAATCAACAATTAAGTATTACATGGTTATACTGATATGTGATGTACCATCTACAAAATAAATGTACACATAAGAATTTGCAATGTCCTCAAAAAATATTAGGTCTTTTTTGTGTGAAGATAAACATTAGTGGATTACAAAATAAAATGTTTTTATTTTTGGAAGAAAATATCTTAAAGAATTAAACTATATTTATATTTTAGTATAATATAAAATATGCAAATTAATAAGATCATTTATGATTAAATTAAAACATTTCAGTGATAATATTTAACAATTAATCATTTCTGAAAATGTGGAATAATAAGGTCTTGCACATTTATCTACTTAAAATAAACCATGTATTTTCATATTCTTATATTATATATGAATAAATTAACGCTGTTCTTACAATCTAGAATTTAAAATGTGTTATGCTAAGTTATTTCTTTTTCATCTAACATCGATTTAATTAAACACGAATCCTTCGATTTCATCATCTGAGTAATTCAAAATATTATGAATGGAATTATAAGTTATATTCTTTAGGAAAAAATATTTTCTTGTTATAACTTAAGAATTTCGACAAATGTTTGATATAAATTTATTCATGGGTCTTTAAAATGTAGGCAACTACTAAACGTATAAGTACTGCTATCATCACGTTTGGAGCAGCAAATTTGCTTACTTTTTCAACATTGTGGTTTCTGGTGAATTTAATGATATTCGTACTTTGTGAACTTTGTGAAGGGAATTCCCTGTATCTCTTTTCTCAATAATTGGGAAAAATAACAAAAAACAGAAGGAAAACGAGAAATGCAACACCAGTTTTTGATTAAATCGATTTTGTTCTTTGTTGTTCAATTCAGAAAGGAATAGTTATAGAGACTCGAAATTTTTGTCATTATGTTTATTATATTTTTCTGTACACAGTGAAATTTAAAAAATATTTAGGCTAATTTTTAACCTATTTCCCGCGAACCTATTAACAACATTATACGGTACGTCGGTATTGATTATAACTTATACCTAATTCAATTTATTTGGCCAATTTATAATAAAAAAATAATCATGATATAAATATAATATAAGATAATATATTCTTAGCAATATATGGTGATTCACCCATTTTCGTTGTTCAGAATGTTTTTTTCTTATATACTCACTTGTCATTAAAATCAAATGAGCGTGGCTTCTTGCGTCAAGCTGTTCAATGTATTTAATTAGCTCGTACTCGTAACCCGGTACAGGTACAGATTGTGAATTTGAAAAAAAATCCAATTCAACATGTTTTATCTTTAAAATTATAGGTACTTATGTAATAGGGAAGGCACGTGTTATATACATTATACATCGAGTGCGAGTTTTTTTAAAATGATTATCACCAGACAAGTAACGAAAAATAAATTAAGCTAGTGTACATTAATATAAGTATTTTAAATTGTTTTGTGGTACATCGATATAGATATTGGATAATTTTTGTTTTGTGTTCAAAGTATGTGAAAAGTCTGTATAAAATAACACTAGAATAAAATATGCTTCTCATGAGTTTATAATACCTACTAAAATACAGGGAATTTTTTGTGGACCACTGCTCCTACCATTACTAAGATGTGTTGAATAATTTAAACAATGTTAGTTTTAATTGAAACTGATGATATATTGATCAAAATATATATTGGCTTAATATATGACAGCCAAATAACTTTTTTGTTACTTCTGGTTTTTTTATTCTTATTAATTTGTTTACAAGTTAAAAAATAGATAAAAACGTTATGACTATATAGAGTTAACAATACATTACATCTGTCATTTTTTTATGAAAAAATTCAATTGCCTTCCTCAATCTCTATAGAAAATAGTGGGATTAGGGGTCGTAGTTTATAGATTCATACAGTAGGTATCTAGATATAGGTACTAAATTAAAATGTTAAAACAATGTAATATACATTTCTTACCTTTTAATATTTTAATGTGTCTGTACTCTGTAAGTTGTGACTACTTCATATTCCTATGGCGAAAATGAAAATAATTATCTTTGAGTTCTGACAAAAAATACTATATCACAAATATTTTATAATTTGAAGATAAAATCACATATCAATTGACATTATTGAACGCAGCGACGTATTGGTACTAAGCGAGTATGGGGTGTACTATCCTGTTTTCAGTAGTATTTTATACATGGAGTATGGACTCAGTTAACAGTTTTAATGTTATCTATAATGGCTTGTGTATTTAGGTGGTTATGGTAGATTCTATAGTGCAATTATATGTAGGTACTTCCCTTATAATTTTATTTGTTTCGTTACAGCGTTACTTATCAGAAAAATGTCAATATATAAAGGTACATTGATTTTTGTACCCACTTAAATATTACAAAAAGATAATCTAATTATATATATAGCTATAAATAAATAGGTACTATATGTCTGTACTCTATATTATTATATTATATGACGTTATTGGTCTTATATTATAGAAAACAACTGGCACCTGATAGAAATATTTTTGTTCCTATATATTTTATTTCAGATTAAATTAAATTAATTATTATTGTTAAATATTTTTAAAATTATCTTCAAATTATTAATCGGAAACCTATTTCACAAAGATCCAACACATAGTCTAAAATGTGTACCTAGATACATTTGTAAATTAGTTTAAATCATAATACATATTATAAGCATAGTTAATTATTTTATTCATTCGCGATCACTGATTAGTTAATAACTATAAAGTATAAATTAATATAACTATTATTTATTAGTTATTACTTATTATGGAGGTACCTACTTATTAAAAATAGCTACAATCTAAGAAACAAATTATTAATTAAATTTCACTATTTTCCTTTTCGTTGCAAGATTAATTAATAGACACGATTTAAAACCATTTATAATATAGGTACATACAACCTACCTGCTACGATCTACCTAATTAACCAACTATTAGGAAGGATGTACAGGTGTATAATTTTTCAGTTATATTTAATTAAATGTAAGTGATGTAAACTTAAGTTAAGGGATTTAGTTACAATTTCAATTTTAATCGAATCTTAGAATAAAAGCAAACGAACAATCAATAATCATTTAACAATCTTAAAGTTTTAGGTCTAAAAACAATTCAATAAGAAGTTCCTTATTGTTATTTATAGTTTTGTTTTGAGAAATATTAAATAATAAGTTCATACATACACGGTATATAATAAATTTAAAAATGCATAAAACATGTTATAATTAATAATTAATATAATGTTTTAACTTAATACTTAGGTATACGTATTAAATTAATCTCATTCGAGAGGATGTCAGCGCACTATTTGTTTACTCTCTCTGACCCACACACAATTCACTGCGATATAATATTCGTTCATATTATTGTATTATATACCATATCACCACATTTTTTTTTTATAGATACCGAGTTAAAAGAAATCACTTGAAAGAATTAAGTATTTTTTTTTTTATGAAAAATAAATAAGTTTATGGATTTTTTTCCATTTGTCTAACAAAAAAATCATACGATATCTTGACATTCATAAATTATACAAATATAGTTGGCACCTACCAAGGTAGTTGCATTACAAAAGTAGCAAACATTCACAATTCACATGAATTATAATATTTATCGTTTGAGTAGGGCATTATATTATTATTACCTATGAATTATGATTTGTAACGATAGAAACCCATTTATGATATGAATTACTTGCGTGGACACTAGACATAATATATTAAACTAATTGATATAGGTAGTGCTCAATTCCTGTGAATTCTTGCTCTTCCGGTTTTCCCAGAAAGCCGAACTTTCTACGCTACTTTAGTTATTGTACCTCAGGTCGGTCATTATTGGTAATAATGTTTCTCAATCCCTCTTATTGATTATAAAAAATGAGCTTTAGTAAAATTTCAATCTTCACGCACACAGGTAATATGTTGCCGATATATTAAAAATAAAACGGGAAAACGTGTAGATAACTTTATCGATGTAGATAGCATACTACACCAATAAATCGACTTTTCATATAGCATACGACACGTGTACCTGAGTCGGGTTATTCACATAGCTACGTCGTCTGTCGCATCGTGTCCAAAAGCTGATCTCCGCCCAACTCTGGAAATTCCCTGGTAGATCATAATATGGTCAGTGAATGACACCATGGTTACAATGTTCAATCACAGAATACGACAATTAGCACGCCACAAGATAGCCGACGTAGCTATGTGAAGAATGAGACCGAGCTGTGAAGTCTCTACTACACTATATCTTCGTACTATGACCGTATTATGAGTAACCATGTGTGGCCAAGTTCAGAATTTTCTTGTTATTCATCAAATGAAATAATATTGTTTAGGTAAAGCGATTTCATATGTCATTAAAAACCACATATTTTATGTAACCACCTAACCAACGGTGAAATAGTTGAATATTTTCAACTATTTGGTATATTGTGGTAAAGGGTTGACCACATGGTTTCCGCGGAATACGATCATACGGAGACGGTGTATAATACAATAGTATTTTTTTAATTTGAGCTGAGCTTAACTTTAATGGCCCACGCGGTGGTCGTGGTTATCGAATATCGATTAAGATTTTGTATGAACGGAAAAACCAATCCAGTTTTTTTATTTTTTTTACATGAGCCGTTCCCTGATTTTTTTTGTGCGTTTTATCCTCGCTGACCGCGGTCAACTTTAATAAGCTTGTGTGAATTTTTTATTTTGTGTCAATTTACGGCCATATTTGATTTTCAACCAAAAATACCAATGGTAAGAGATATAATATAATTATTGTTCTATTGAACATTTGGAAATTATATTATTATGTTATTCTTATTTTATTGCAGTGAAGCGTAAATGGATTATTCGTGCGCATTAACTAGACATTTATAGGCGTAGCCAGACAAATAGAATTGTTGAAGTTCAGCCATTCGTGATAAGTAACATTATTGTAAGACGCTTGTATGTACATACTAAAATGATCTGTATTGGACTGAATAAGGTTAGATGAATTCGCCGATGGTTGTAAGGATGCAGTTAAGTCATAATAAGTTAAACTATATTAAAATATATAACGATTACGATGTTAATGTACAATTTTACTTTTTCATTGGCGTTCAAGTATATATAGCTAGGCGGGGAGGAAGCCTACACTTGTGGTGAAAGTATATATCCTACTATGTTACAGTAAGTAATTATTTTTGGTAAAATTCTAGTTTATGGCGCCCTCAATTTGTTTGGTTTTTTTTCGGAAATCTGTTTACACTAGTACACAGCTTATATACCTGTATCTAAATGTTTAAATAATAATAGTGTAAAAAATATTGCGCTTATCATTAATGATGCACACAAATCTGTGTCTATACAGTATTTTATATTTTTTTACTTACGTCATTAATAAACTTCAACTCTAAAATTAAAACCAAAAAAATAATTGTTTTTGCCCTGGGACGACCTGTCCTAGATGGTTTTGCATAATAGTCTGCCCGGTTTATAACTATGGCCACTCTGTGTGGCTGTGTTCTATTCGAAGCAGTTAGAAAACGCAGCAAAATAAATTTGGTATTTGCATTCATTTTTCTGAACAACTCTAATGGTGATAACGATTTTCGGGTATTTTTTAACTACCATCTTGAAGTATTAAAATTCCTCACGGTTTTCGAAAAAAAATTCTAAAAATTAAATTTTTGGTCCTGTTATTAAAAATATGAAAGTACCTTATATACCCCCCCAAAAAAAAAAAATTTGAGAGGTTTTAAATCTAAACTAAAATTTCAGCTTCAAATTTTCGATTCTTAAATTTGAGATTGTGAGTAGTCAAAATAATTTATATAGAATTGTTAATAACACTTTATCATAATTTGCTATTTTACCAATACAAATTTGTTATCCAACCTAACCTGCAGGGCTAGAAAATAATATTGTAACTCTGAAAAATACACTATATTAATAGATGCTTTTGTTAGTGTTTTTATAGGTATCTACCTACATGTTTCCAACACAAAGAAGTAAAATATAAGCAATGTGTAGTTATATTTTTTAGTTACATTTTTTATGTAGAATGCATTGAATAAAATCGTAGATTTATACTTATAATAATGTATTCACTATAGTCATTACTTTACTAATCATGGTTTACGGCCATTTATAGTTAAGTTAATGAATGAATCGTTCGAATTAATTAAATTAATCTTGTTATTTAACATGACTAGGTACAGTTTACATATTAGTAACTAACTGTAACGTCAATGCGTCATATAATTTTTCAAATTTATTGCTTAGAACTATAGACATCAATAAAATATAAATTTAGCAAATTAAATTATTTTATTTTTATGGCAAAAATGTATGTTATTTGAAAAGTATAAGCCCTACTGCTAGTTTTTGAATTAGATGATTGATTATTAATAAATATTGCAATATTTAATTTTAGTGATTGAAGATTAATTTTGTTTTTTATTGTAATTATTCAATTATTGAAATTGTTTCTTTCTACATTTCTATAAAGTATCAGTGTAATATAACTTCGTTATTTTCATCGCTTCAGATTTTTATTTATAGTTTAAAATGTCTTCACTTTTTAAAACAAAGTAAGAGTTTATTTAGGAGACTAAAAAAAATATATAGAATGTAATAATGGGTATGAGACGCTTTAATGTGCAAAATAAATTAGAGTAGACTCAACAGCACTTAAGAAAATTCATTCCCGATTTTTGCTTATTAATTAAACTTGACAGAAAGTTGATGTACTTTATTTTAGCTAATTATTTTATCTAAATAAATTAGAAAACACAATTGACTTGTTGAGTTAAATGGTTGGTGATAAATTAACTTGTTTATGTCCATTTTTTCAATAATTAACAACAAATTTTGAGATGTGTATAGTTTAAGTAATTAGGGCGCCCCACGTGAATTTACAATTTAAAGTGGTGAGGTTCTATGGTTCCATTACCACAAGGTTTTAAATTAGTACATTTTAGTAACTACCTACATTTAAGTTGTTATTATTTATTATATTTGTATGTCTAGCCTTGTGAATACTATGATTTTCATCTATTCCATTTAAATATTTGGAGGAAATAGATGTACCTATCTCAAAAATTTTAATGATTATATATAATAAGTAAAAACTGTATTTTTGAGCTGCAACCATCAGAAAAACTCATGTTAAAATGCTTTAATGTGCAAAAATCAACAAAATTAAGTTTTTGGTGTTTTATAGAAATTAGAGAATGACAATTTGTTCAGTGTACCCAAGTACGTTAAATTATACTTCCATTATAATTAATTTCATATTTTTATATTATAAAATTTTTGTCAGTAGTGTGTATATAAATTATAAATTATAAAACATACAGTTTAATCCAATTCACAAACATTTATTACAATATTCTACGATGTACATTTCTAATTTTTTCCTGTAAAAGTTTCAAAGTTTTTTTTTCTTATAGCCGCGTTTGGTAGACTGTATATCTACTACGTATAATACCAGCTACCATTCTACCGGTCGTGTGGCTGTAACATCTTTGTGCTTTAGTATTTTTAACACCGTATTAAATTTAGTTCCAAGTCCAACGATACTGATAAAGTAACACAAACTACACATGCTTCTAAAATATCTACCTATTTTAAGTAATATATCTAATATATACTTGTCAGTTGTAATAACTAATAATACAAAAACGCTTGCATTTTAATGAAATAAAATAAAAATGTGTATTTTAAAGCCAAAACACTGAAACGACCAACTTTGCGCAAAAGAAAACTTTGGTTAAATTAAACTAATTTACTGGATTCGGACTTATAACTTGATTCTAGAATTTTGGAACACGCAATAAAAAGTTGTGTTTGCACTAGAATCCGGTCTTTAATTGTAAGTACTTATACCTATATAGTAGGAATATAGGTCATTTTGTCGATCATAGATTATTCAATTTATCTCTGGTAAGCTCTATAGATTATATTCAAGTATTCAATGTTTGAATTATAGAATAAATAATACATGCATTGTACTTTCAACAATTTTAATTGGGAATTATAAAAGTCTTGTAACCTATATCTTATGCCAATATATGCATTATTAAATCAATTTTAAATTTGCCAATTACTTCTTAAATTAATACAATTATACCCTGTGATTTTAGTTTTAGTATGTAGTTGAAAATATATATAATGTTTAAAATTCATATCTATGATTTGAAAATTGTATTCAAGTAACAAGTAAAATAACGATTTCTCATCAAACTATTTTCTTATTTTGTTGTAATTGTAAAACGAATGACTTTATATCTACTAGTTGATATTTGAAATATGTATGAAGATTATTAAAATTTGCTACACATGGTGTAATTTCCAAGACATTTTGCTTTATTTGAACTATTTATAGACATTTGACATTAATGATTTTTTTTCTATAAAATATATTGATAAAAAAATTTTGGTTGGTCAAAAAGTTTGAAAGTGTTATACAAGGTTCTTAATAATATCTTTATGTAGCCATTTAAAAATATTAAAGATAAATAGGCAACTTTAAAAGCATTTGATGTAAGATTTTGGCAAAATCACGAAAATTTGTATATTATTTTGTAATTAAAAATAAAAATGTATGAAATGTTTAATTTTTGTAGCAAAAGCTTGAAAGTTTAATGCAAACAAATTCATAAATATATTTCATGAGGATTTGAAACTATATTTTGGATACAATATTACATTTTCAAAATATTTAGATTCATTATATGCTGTTGACTATTTAGTATTTATAGTTAAGTGTTTATACGGTATATTATTAACAGTAAAATATATGACTAGGTAGGTATGATAATTAATAGTAACAGGTTTATACGATATTATAAGGTTGATACCCCGTCTCCTCTCAGAATAGTTTTTCGTATGCAAAATGCAATGATTTATCATTCAATTTAAATTTAAAACATCCGTTACAATGACTTCCCCAATGATGAGTAGATAAGATACACTCGACTTCTACTGTACTGAATAGTTACCTACTTCTCCCCTCTCCCCCTATTTTTTAAAATTTAAAGTATACTTAGGTGCCATATTTTAAATTTATTTAGAATTTTTTGTACCGCCTGAGGAGTGATGTGTGGCGATACCAACTTATTCAACTTTGATCAACCTTTTTTTTTTTTAATGTGCATTTTGGAGCAAAAAATTTGATCGAGTATTTTTGAGTTATTAAAATGTGTAAACTAAAAATAATAATACTTAATAAAGGGTTTGAATAAATATGAAGCAGAACATTTCAATATTATTGTGTAATATTACTTAATTAGACTTCATACGTTTAAATATTTTTTTTCATATCATAGCCTCATTTCTACTAAATCTATTTTTACGGATCTGTTAACCTCAGAGCACAAAGTAAAGTGTCTCAAAAACTAATCGTTTGAATGTTGATTTAGAAACATAAAAGATTACAAAAAAATCATCGAATTAACAATTAACTAAATAGAAGAGTGAAAAAACTGAAGTCGATATCGCTATAGGACCTTCCTTAAACGATATATAAATCTAAATATTGAAAAGACTTAAATATACTTCAAAATGTCTACAATCCGAATTTTAATAATTGTATTACTTAGCGGAATAGGGATGTGAACATGCTTGGCAAAACTTTTACTGTGCGGCAGTAATAACCTACCTATTTGCTCCATATTATTCTGTTGTAATTTGAAAATGAATAATTGTAGGGAATTTAATTGATCACCAACAATATAAATTGAACTTTTTTAGACTTGTTATAATTTTCAAAATATTTTGTATAATTTTGTGCTACTTCTTTACATTTGACATGTTTGACTAAATATTTTCTCGTTTTATATAGTAATTTTATTTAACTAACTATTTTACTTTAAGTAAGATAACAAATTTGTTTATGAGCAAAAAATTTTCTTCATAAGCTATTCTTATATAAACTAAATGTAAAAATATGAAAATACTGTCACAATTTCTTATTGGAAGTGTTAAAATTACGAAATTTATCCAAACCATAACAATTTTAAAATTATTTAGTGGTCTATTTTTACTATATTATATACCTACTTGAAAATATTATTGAAGGGTTATTGGATGTTCAAACATATTTAAAAACTTACAACTTTAACAGTACAAACTTTGCACTATTTCTTAGTTTATAAATATTTAAACTTAATCTAAAAGGTTCAAGTTGTTCTTATAGATATTCGTCAAAAGGTATAGGTGACGAAATGTTACAACTTACAACTTACTTTGAAGTTAATTTTATAAACATTTTAATTTTAATAGTTATTTATAAAGACTTGATTTGTGATTAACATATCCATTACATTGACCCACTCAATGACGAGGTACACTCGATACCTACATCGATTTCCCGATTTTTTTATTTCTTTCTTTTATAATTCATAAACCTTGCAGAGTTACGTTTAAAAAATAGGTATCTACATTGCCGAGATCAAATACATTTTGATTGACATTTGTAACTTGTAAGATAAATTTCTTTATTGTTTTGGTATGCACATTAATAATTATAAAGTATTACTATTACCTATACGGCTATACGATGTACAATAGTTGCTCTATTTACTCGTAGCTTACTCACTTTGGGACCAGGTATATGAGTCCAAATGAGTCAATAAGGCGACATTTCCAAGAATTAAAATATATACATATTCATTCTAATAAAAAACTTGAATTTGACCCATACAGCATTTACTAATTAACATTCATTAACCAATAACCATTGTTATGCATTTATTTATGTATTTCAAATGTTCGGTGTCATTCATATATACAGAACAAAAACATGAACGATTTATAACGATAATAAGGTTATCAATAGAAATAGAATAGTGAGTATGGACTAAAAATTGAGGATACATTCCTTTCAAAATATACATTGACTCCATTTACCAGTGTGTGATTCCAAAAGACGAATTTTTCTACGTAAATCGGAACCAGCCTGTTTGAGTCCATTAATGGTGAGTCTAATAAGCGCCGACTACTGTATACTAATAATACAGTATTATAATATATAGTACTTATGCTTATCACTGTAATAAACGTTTTATATTTATATTAATCATGACTAAATATTTTTGGAAATACAATTTTGTGTTAATTTTTAAAATGTTGTCTCCGCGGGGTTTCATGATTAATTTGTGTAATTTTTTCTTGTTCCTTACGACATTATAATGCAAATTTAAAATTGAATTGTAGTTGATCTAAACCAAGCACATTTAATTTGAAATATATTAATGTCTTGAACTAGGCGGGTTTATTAGTTATTCTTATTTTTGCAGATGTGTGTTTATTACTATTTTAATTTAATTTTTAGTATTATAAATTATAATATAATATTTTATCTGTACCTACTTATGAAAATAAAATATAATATCAAAAAATTTTTTATTCATTTTTTTTTATAACTGTTGGATACCTAATTCGAATTTGATGTGATTTTCATTTAGTACTCGTGTAATAATATTACATTATATTATTACATATTATATTATGTTGTTTCTGAAATTAGAAATGAAATTGTACATAGTTATATACAATCATTTAAAATCAAAATTATAGTTTAATAATATAGTAATAATAATGGTAAATTAGTGATAGTAGCAACGCGAATTAGTTTATTTCCAAATAAGACTACCTTTATAATAGTTAAATCCATGGCGGGCGTTTATTAAAATAAACTTATTGTACATGAACTTACAAATTAACGATGTGTGTTGCATATTTTAGGCTATAGTTTTGGGTATCGTGCGATGATCTAGTCGAGTGGAAAGTTATTAAAGTTAGAAACTGATTTTACTGTCCCGCTTATTAATATTATAGATAAGGTTTAAGCCGGACTTTTATTAATACCTCTGGAAGGAATACGTTATGTAAAATAGGATTATTCCGAACTCAGAGGTAGAGGGGGAATAGTCAGGAATAAAATATGTGACGGGCGTATGCGCAGAGTCAAGCGCATACGTTATAATAATAATATATTATTACACAATATTGTTATTACTATATCTGCGTCGTATCGCTCACGCACGTTGCCGGCTCGCCTCCGTCCCAACAACCACCGAGCACACGGCGGAATATCGCGATACCGTTTATATATATTACATTATAATATTATAATATTATACGAGACGAGGACGACAATCGTCGGTCCACGCCATTATATATACACACACACATATATATATATATATACTCGCTCAAAGACGTACATAAAGAGTAAGTATGTATGTATATATATATATGCGGGTCATAACCACTACGGCGGTGACGGTAATTAATTTAGACAACAATCTCTTCGCGGAGGTGGAGCGCGCGTGCCACGGCAACACTTAACCGCGTTTCCCAATAAGCTCCCCCGCGCGATGCTATTATATAAATCTGCGGCGGCGGCGGCTCTGTTCAGGGTGGATCGCGGGGGGGGGGGGCGAGCGGAGAAGACGGACGGGCAGCCGCGAATCGGCTCTCTCGCGAACCCCGCCAGCCCCAGAATCGTCACAGCCACACCGGCGGCGCCGCTGACTGAGGAGAACGATAACGAATATTATTATTATAATATAATATATCGTAAAGTAATTAATTCTCGACGCCGTCGTCGTAGTCGGCCAATTACGCACGACCAATCTTATATATTATTATAACCTGTGGGACGGCGAACGGCTCTTGTTCTTGCGCCGAAACGGTCGCGGCGTGGGCGGGCGGTGGTTTTTAACCCCATCCTCTTCCTCCCCCCCCCCACCACCAGCCGTCACCGCCGCCGTCAACACGACCTGTCCGTCGTCGGGCCGCACCACGCCACCGCCGGAACGTGTCTGTCGTGTCGTCTGTTTGTGTGCTCGTCGTTCCACCACCGCCGCCGCGGTTCTCGTTGTAATCTCCATCGGTTTTCCGCCTAAGTACCTACGCATAATCACGGAATAATTTCTCGTAATTATAATTTTCTCGAAAAACGCTCGTAGCCCCGTCCCGCGGCCCACGAGGGTGGAAACGGAGTGACCCAGCTAGCCCTTCCCACTTATATCGTGACACTATACCTGTACATTGTGTGTTTGTTGTGTAATGTGTTCAGTGTTCGCCCAATGTAAGTGCTGTTTGTACTGCTCGTGTTTTATGTGCGCGCGGTGCGGTAGATAAGGTTGGGAAATTTCCGCACAACAAACTACGTGATTGTACAATAAAATATTTGTTTCACTTTTCGTAGAGGCGCATACGGCGCCATCAACTATTTCCCGTGGAAACACTTTATAGAAATGTTGTTCGAATAGGCACTAGAATATATGAATTATAAATTTACACATACCTATTTGAATTGCCATGCCGATGTCATATTATTATTTTGATATGCTTACTTTAATTTAAAATCGAATGATTTGTGTCGTACGGGCACGCTTATACGTATTTTAGTCAATAGTTTTCTCACTAGTTCTTACAGTAGTCAGTAGATAATACAAAGTGTGCCCGATACCCTATAATATGGACCTATATAGCAATACGACTTATATTTGTTCTATTTACAGGAGTATCATTTTATTCCTCTTAGCTAAATAAATTAAACATCTGACTCAGTGTCGGCCTGATACACCAAAGGCATCCAAAATAATTTACACGGAGTTTTGTTGAAACAATTTTTCTTCACCCTGACCCCCGAAAATCCCCTGGACGGCTCTGGGTTTTGGGGCCTAGGCCCTCTAAAGATAAATTGTGCCTAAAAGTTACTTGCTGCTTATATTTTGATAAATATTTTACAAGGCCCTTACTGCTATGTAGGCCTTCAGGAACACGCTAAGTAAATAAAATAATTATGAAGCTCTCATAAAAAAAAATTGGCCTTTCGCGGCCCAGTGTCCATGGCCTGGACGACACTGATCTGACCTTATATAATATAATCATATTAAAAACTAATCCAGTGTCATTATTTTTTACGAAAGCCGTAGCTGTAACTTGTATGGAATATCTTGTAGATTGTTTTATGCCCATAGGCGATGCATTATAATTTATGGAATGTTGTCTGATACAGCTATAAGAAGAATATGTATAAGAACTGAGCAGTAAACGAAGAACCTATACACATTACTTACACAGTGACACGTTAGTGTGTCACATTGTCGGCAAAAGTTAGTTCTTAAATCAATGCGTTAAGACTTTTGTTCGGTGTAAATTGTTAAGTAAAATACTCCTAATAGTTTATACGCTATAAGCCATCATATTTGTCCATAGGTACATCCATATCTCGGTGGATAGTTATTACATTTTATATTGCTGAACAAACATTATCAAATTCCACTGATTTCCATATTTGTGTTGATACTATAATATGTATATATATATATATATATATGTGATATTAAAATATATAACGTTAGTTGCCCAAGTGATGCACCAACTAGTAACTTTCGTCGCGTCTTATGAATTCATTAGCATCTAGCTTACGAAAATAATAAACAAAAAAATAATTTCGTGTGCTCGCGAGACTGCGAAAAGAAACAAACGTCTCGACTACGTGTAAGAAGTATATATAGTCAAACCTCGGCTAGGACATCCGGCAAACATTCGCTCGTATTATATTATTATTACAACAATAATATTATCATTATAGTCGCGCGCGCCGTACCGTTTTTCCGCGCTCACCGAGCGTTTACTATACGCCGTACTTGTATTCCTCGCCGCTTCCGCGCGCGTCGTCGTTCCTGCACCGCGCGCAACTCTATAATATTATTGTCGCAGTCGCAGTCGCTATTCCGGTGTAAAATAGTTTTGTAAACGACGGTGCTTATGCAACACAAAAGACGACAACTTCTATACGACGGCGGCTATAATGCGCGCGCGAGAGACTATATACGACGGCGTACGCAAAGTTTTCGGCCATTGACGACGACGACGGCGACTGTTACTACTACTACTACTACTACTACTACTACTACTACTGCTACTACTACTTCTTTCTACTTCTACTTCTACTGCTACTGCTACTGCTACCACTACACTAGCTACTACTACACCGACGACACGTCCTTTTCCCGAGCGGGCTCGCGCATCCCTCCGCCCGCCGCCGCCGTCCACTGCCACGCGCCTGCACCGGTGTATCGCGCCGCATAGTTTCGTGAGCGTTACGCTACGGCGGCGGCGGTCTAACTTTTCGCGCTGCCTTTGTGTCCACCGTGTGTACATTATACACGCCACGACACCACGTGTGCGTGTGTGTACGCGTGTTTGTGTGTTTGTGTGTGCGCGTGTTTGTGTGCGCGTGTGTGCGCGTGTTTGTGTGCGCGTGTGTGCGAGCACAACAATATGCGTCCAAAGCGGAGGCGGCGGGCGTTTAGAAATATTACTGTTCGCCGCCGCACGTCGACGCTATACCGGAAAGCGAGCGGCGCGGGGCGGTGGTCAGCATCCGCAGGTCGCGTCGAGCAGTCGTCTTCGGGGGGGGGGGGGGGGGGTGGTCTCCTTCCATAAGAATGATGGCGTGGCACGGGGCCCTGGGTGATTGGTTAGGAGCTGTGCCCCCCCCACGGCACGTCGAGAACGTTACATATTATCATTACATTTCTGTCACAAAATATCTAATATCTATTTCTTAACAATTATAATATAATATTGTGATATTTAATAAACTATTTGCCGACCAGCTTCTGCTTATTTCCATCAACAATTATTGTGCTTTGCGGTTATTGTTGATTGCTCGCATTGTATTATTATTTATTTTACACGATACATAAAATAAATTCAAATTGTAAACTGTATTAGTCTCCTTCAAGAGTGTTTTTTTTTATGTCCATAGTCTTTTCTCATGTAAACGATTTGTATAGCATATTACCTACAAACCCCCTTTTATGGGCGTAACTAGGATTTAGCTGTCACACGAAGTCTTATGAAAATAAAGTTTAAAATGTGCCAAAGGCTCCACTCCTCGTGATTTTTTTTCTTGTGCAGAGTATTTGGTTTAAAAAAACGGGCTGTAGCCCTCTCTCTTCCCCCGGGAACGCTTGTGCACTATTATACGCTGCCATATCGACTAGACTTTGTGGTTGTATAGTATGATTTCGACTGTGTATTATATTATGTATTATAAATTTGGTGCGAGCCGACGAAAACGGTCGATGTAATTATTATATCACTGCATGTTTTCGTGTGTCGGTGTCACTGATAATAACCATAATTATAATAATTATTTGCGGTCACAAAAACGTCACCGTCGATGCCATTTATTTTGAGGATCCGTTGCATTGGTGGCAGCCGGCAGGTACAACATTTGTGCATGTGCAGTGACTATAAAATAATAATATATGAAAAAGCAAGAGCTGTGGACACCACCGCCGTTGTGTCGTCGATGAATGGGAATAGCACCGTCATATCATACATATTATAATATTTTACTGCCACTTACTGCCGAGTACTGAAGATTGGTCGGAGTGGTGTACGAGTGTTCTAGTATAAGTATTGTTACACAGGCGTACTTCAAGGGGTAGGAAACGTCAAGTGTGTACTATTATTACTATTTTATTTGTTTGAAATGTTTCCGAAGTATTCGAGTTATATTACTTGTAACTGTCGGAGCATAATATATGTACGTGGTTTTCTAACGATAAATAAAGCGATGACGACCATAATATTGTCGTACCTACTGCAGATATGCAGCCGTATAAGCGCGTCTGCTGTGAAAGTTGCTGTCGTCGTTGTTGTCTATAGTTAATAGAGTCGAAGAAAATTAAACTTCAAATAAAGTCACATACATTCAACCACCTCTCACCTTTAAATGCAAATTTTGGAATTTGTATTAAAATAATATAATTAATAATATGTTGTCGGTATGAATTTCTGAGACTATTTTCAGAATTTGTGAGACACCGACAGTAAGTTTGAAAAAACTTTGTTCTCCCCAATACATGACAAACTTTCATAATAATACTTTTTTTCCTAACAATAGTAAGTTACCAATGAGAATTGTGTGGTTATTTCAGAGTTAGTTCACTACTCGTTTTACTCACACAAATCGTTTTTGATTTTTCCCATTTACTCTCCCGTTCCTGCCCCTCAAAAAATCACAAATTTCAAATTTGAGTTTTGTTGAACATTGGTGGATTTTAAGTGGATTTGTACTATAATGCTGACATTTGTGAACCGTTCGGTCTACCTATAAAAAAAAAGCTACGTTATATGTATTTTTCTTGCAAATTATTCGTTTGCCGTTATTGTGTAATTGTGTAACTATCGTCGAAATTTTTATCGTCACCATCGTTTTATTACTTCTGGCTACTTCGGCTTTCTAGAAATTCAATTTTTGCTAGTTGTACATGTACCTATGGGCTAAGGAAATATGTAAAATTATTAAAATTATTTTTCCAAGTAGGACGAGTGGTGCCAAATTTTGAAAATTGTCGGACAAATTCACAATAATGTTAAGAACGAAAATTGTAATTTGATTTTTTGATGTTAAAAGGACTGGAGAAATATGAAAAATCTTAAAAACTGATTTTGGTAGGTTGAACAAGTGGCACAGATAGTTGAAAGACAATGGCAGACTAATAGTTTGTAAAATATGGTATTTTTAAATAAATATGCGAATTTCTTAGGAACTATTTTTTGGGGTAATACTATTATTGGTGTACAAGTCCACACTATTAGCGCACTAATTGTTCGAAAAAATAAAATTTATGATTTGTCCAGTTTCTTGGGTGAAAGATGTGGAAACGTGAAAAATGATTAAAACTATTTTTCCAAAAAGAACGAGTGTCGCACAAAATGTGAAAATTGTCATTCAAATTCATACTAATCACACTATTGCTCTGGAAAAAAATATATTAAAAATTATGTTTTTTCATTAAAGGTTGGTCTCCAGCCCCCCCCTCGTCCTTCTATTTTGTTTGAATTTTAGTTTAAACTGGCATCACGTTAACTCTGGAAATAGTTGCACAAACTCACACTAATTATGCATAAGTTATTTGCAAAAAAAAATTTAATTTAGGGGGCTGTCCAAAATTACGCACGAAAGTCATAGTATTATAGTAGCGGTCTTTGTCTCCCAATAATTGTTTCTCCGAAAACTGGAATAACCAATAACCATTATATACATCCAAAATGTTGTTAAGTGTAGATATTATATGTACTTCAACTTTCAAGGGATAGGAAACGTCAAGTGAAGTACGTCAAGTATTTTTTTTTGTTTCCAAAGTATTCTAGTTATTACTGACTGAGAATTTACGTGGTTTCCCGAAATAATTCATGAGAACTATTTCTATTATACATTTCCATTTCAAGTATATCTTGCAGATGGCATATTAGTATATTACAGATTGTGTTGGGGCAAACTTTTTTGTTTTATTATTATTAATGTTTATTATTGTCTAGTTTTAAGTGTACATACTTACCCAATATTAATTATTAGGTACTATTGTTTGTATGACTATTCAACTCATGTGCATATTTTATATAAATAATTAGTAAAACTATTATAGTTTTTCACGATGTACATCAGGCGTGGCCAACCCGCGGCCCGCGGGCCTCATCCGGCCCACAAAGGTGTTTCAACCGGCCCGTGACCATTTTATAAAAATTAGAAATTTGTATAGGCATAAAAAAAATTATTATTTATAAAAAAATGTATTTTATTAAGGTTTTTTACATGGTACAAAAGACATTTTTTCGTTGGTTTTATTTTATTAAAACCAACCAAATAAATACTGAATTTAATAAGTTGAAAATTATTTAAAGATATCTGATGTACAACATATAATATACATAAATAAAGTATAGAAAAAAAAAAACGTTGAATATAAAAAATTGGTCTAGAAGAACCTTTTCATTATAATATAAAGCCCGAAAAAATATTAGGTCACATCGTGTGTGTTGAATATTTGCGCGTCAATAATTCACAATTTTATCACGGTCGTTAATCGTTTCCCCACAACCATCAACTTATATTACATTTATGTGAACGCGCAAACGATGCTGTATAATAATCTTTTCATCATTATATATAATATAAACTGTAAATAATAATAATCACAATAATAATAATAATAATAATAATAATAACCAGTCGACGTCGCGGTGTCCTGAGTAGGTGAAAACGAACGTCGCCGCCGTCGTCGCCGAACATTCATTATACCCACACGCGACGTATACATTTTAGCCACAGCCAAATTTCTCCTCCCCCGTCCAATGTACGGAAATTATCGTTGTGTTTCCGCCGTCTCATCGCCCCGCTTTATTATTTCACTCTCGAATGATTTTTTTCTTATGCGCATACATTTTTTATACGCGAAACCGTCGTAACCTGTACCGCCGAGTCAGCTTTATGCACATCGTATATAGACGCGTGTATACGATCCTTTTACCGGCGTATCTACTCGGTCGATTAGTTGGCGGCAGCGGTAATTTGTTTATAAAATATATATTATATGACGCTGCCGCCGATGAATGCGAGGTTTGTATTAGGAGGATATACAAGCATCATATAATATATGTATGTAGGTATATACCCTCCCCGGCCGCAGTCGAATCGTTATCCTCTCTAGCCTCCCCCGCGGCTACCACTCTTTCTCAATTCATCCCTTTAGCCAACTATACACATATATCATCCACTTGTCTTCTGCGGAGCCAGAGATTTTTGGTATAGTGCGACGAAGAAAACGGCGGCGGCGCCGGAAAAGGATTATAACGAGTATTGTGTACACATATATGTTTAATGGATAAAAGGGTTACAGTGATGGAGTATTTTAGTTTTGGTGCGCCAAATTTTTAAGCCCATAACCTAATCTAAATCAGCGAAATGGGCCGATGCCGTAACGGTTTGTGGGTACGTTCACTACGCTGGAAATGTGTGGAGATCGTCCAAAAAACCACGGGCAGAACGTTTTCAATATTTGTAAAAAGATAATAACAATACGTTTAAAACCTGAATTAACCGATTCTGAAATCCCCTGTATAGTTCTATGCGTTGATATGTCGACGTACGCAACATTATATTATACCGTTGTGTAGCAGCGTATATAAATATATGGATACGCTTACAGAAAACAGTTTCAGAACAATATATTTGATAACCAGAGTCGAAAATACTTCTATGCTGAAGTACTGTGTTACGATCGATTTTCAATAAAAACTTTTTTCGAATATCACCCCACATCCGCCTTTGATTCGGCGGTGTATAGCCCAGTATAGACCTAAGCGTGCGATGTGTGCGGCATGTATAGGACGGTAGCGTGGTGTCGTTGTGTGTTCGATGAAGATTCTAAATAATATATATATATGTATGGGGCAATAATACGACTAGAGCCGTTCAGTCGTGCTATTAGAAAAATCGCGAGATAGCGCGTGCCTTGGTTCGTAGCGGGCGGAGTGAAAGTGCCGGGAGGTCCGGAGAGGAGGTTACACGACTTCGACGGCGATATCATATATTATATATTACACGTATATATATATATACAAGTTGGGTGTTGTTGTAGACGACAGTATGGTTGTATTGGATATTGTGTCGACCACGGAGATGAGTCTGTGTGTGTGTGTACAAGCGGATATTATATACTGTTGCTGTCTGTTATTATTAACCGTTCTGGCGCTCTCACACACAGACACACAGACACACACACAGACACAGACACAGACACAGACACACACAGACACACACAGACACACACAGACACACAGACACAGACACAGACACAGACACACACACACACACACACACACACACACACACACACACAAATTAAATACAAAATTAACCGTTATCATCTGATGGATTTATTCCTACGTTAATTATTCAACCATATTGAAAATTATAAGTCAATATTTCTCATTATCTACTATAGTTTTTCAAATTACATTTAAGAGAACTCTAAACCCCCATGGCATTGTATTGTCCCAGCTCTGGCGTCTTACAAATAACGTAGGTACAACGTACAACGTAGTATTATACGTATTAAACATTACATTTAAAGGTAAGAATATTGTAGATGAGCCCCGAGGACCTTAATAATTGTAGTTGATATTCACATTTTAAAATTATTACATGATATTATGATAATTTAATATAATTTATGTCGAATGCGACGTATATTCATGTTTATTCCTATGACGGCCGATGAGAAAATGTCTCACCTCAAAGATTCGTCGACAATAAAATAAATAACGTATTAGGTACGATAGTCTTAAGAAATTTAATTGCTGAATAATTTCCTTAAATTTTTTAATAATTTTAAGTTTGTGGATTTTCACAACAGATTGTAGCTCGTTTATTATTTTTTCTCGTATATTAGTGCTCACTGCTCGCATTAGACATATGCATGTATATAATATATTAATGTATTTAATATATTATATTATATTACAACTTTATTCTGCGACGTTGCACATGTAGGTATTAACTAATTAGTTATAATATGTTGATGATTAATGTATTTATAAGTAATTGTTTTTATTATTCTATTCGTGAGAAATTTTTTTTTTAGATTGAAATATTGATAGAATTTTTGATTGAATTTACAATAAGGTGTGTTTTTTTGTAACTGTGTACCTACGCGATGAGTAATCGAAATAATGTATCAATTTTCAAATTCAGTATCTTTTCTGGTGGGAAACAGTATCCATCTAATTGTTGCATTAGGGTGGTCAACTAACAAATTACAATTAAACGATTTTCTTGTTTTGTTCTAATTCCAAAACAAATGATCGTAGATATTTGAAATTTTCCACAAGTGTTTATTTCATCATTTTTTATACATGGTCGAATTTTCAACATATTTGACTTGTTTTGAGTTATTTTTTTAGTTTTTTTCCTTTAAATGTTTAAAAGTTTTTATGGTTAAAATACTTGAAAACGTAGTACATGGTTCGAAGGTTTTTATAAGTTGTTATAACAGCAGTTGAAAAATATTAAAAATATATTGTTGAGGTTTTTTTTATAAGCTTTTAAATTTTTTATTTAATAAGCATTTCAATTTTAACAAAATTCATAATTATCTCGATATTTGTAAATTATTTTGTGCGTGTATAAAATGTTCGATTTGTATGGTTAGGGTTTGACAATTTAAAATAAGGATTCTCATAAATAGTTCATATTGTAACCGAAAAATATAAAAATTATATATGCCAATGCATACCAATGCATATACCTTATATATACTTAGGTTGAGGTCTATAGATATATGTGCTGACATTTAAAAGAAGATAATAACGATTTTAGTTATTTCATTGCAATTTAAAATTATTATTTGTTGGTACTTGAAACTTTTATAGTAAATTGTTACATATCGTGTACATATTACGCACAATGACATATTCAAATGCAATGTTTTAGTAAAAATTAATTTTCCCAACTGTTTAAATTGGTGTATATTACCTACTAATGTATATTAATAAAATAAATTACAATATAATATCATAAATATACTTAATAATAATAGGTTGAAGGGCATTCTTCGCTTAATATAGTTTTTCATATACAATGATTTTATATCATTGAATTCAAATTTAACACATCCGTTACAATTTTTGACCTTCTCCACTCATAGACACCTTTTTTTTTTTTCCGTTTGAACCGACAGCAGAGGAGGATCTGTGTGAACCCTACTACTCCTCTGTTGCCATCGTTTATTACTCATAGACACCTAATGTACAGCAGTGTGATATCCACTTTCCCCCCTTTTAGAACTGTTCTGAAACTCCAAAAAAATATATGGAAAATTTTAATTTTATTAAGCAAGTATTAATAATAACATACAAGGACATGGTGTGGCGCGGAGCGTGACCTGGTGTCACTAGCTCCCGGATGGTTGATCACTCGGGATTTATAAAGACAAATCTTCACCCTCATCCCCACACAATACAAATGCGTTTCTAAAAACCAACCATCACCTCCTACAAAAATGCTAATGGCCATAGTTACCGATGCTTTAGTTTGTTAAAAAATAAAATAACAATAATAATAATAATATAAACGTAATTTTATGCGACTCAGCAGGCCTCATCAGGAGTCAGGACTTTATACATGTTTTATAGACTTAATAAAAATGAAGGATGATACTTTCAAATAAAGTAGGTAAGCCTGATCAGCTTAGGTCATAGCATCTATAGTCCTTCGGACAAATCAAAATATATATATTAATTATATGTATTTTTGGATTTTTCCCACATCCTTGTTTATCGATTCGTTCGATTCATTAGTTAAGCCTTAGGTTCTTTTCAAAACTTGATGATATAATAAATACAATATTTTAATCCGTCACATATTACGTAATAAGCATTTAATCTCCATAAATGAATTTACTACGTATAGATTAATTGCTGCGTGTAGGAGTCATTTATCTGTCGAACATTTTCACACCGATCTCAATTTTTTTTTATTAATTCGTATAACCATTATTATAATAATTATCATTTACTGTGTACGATAGTGGCATAATCACTTGTATTCATTTTTTTTATCAAACGTACAGTTCAAAATGTTTTCATTTATATGCGCGTGTGATACAAACCTCAAATGGATTTGCAACAGGCTATACGCAGACAGGGGATTATTATTAGATGTACTTGGTGCTTGAGTTGGAAATTAAATAGTAAAGGTACTCTGACGAGTGACAACATTAAAAGAATTGAACAAGCTGAGGGCTTTGCATCTTTCCATACCCCCTTTATTACACACTCAAACACATTACCACAAACAAACAAACATTTCATAACTTACTGTTTACTTTACAAGTTTCAGCAAAAGCGTGTGTAAGTGGTAGACTTTTGCCCGAAATTGGGGCAATACTTTTATATTTTTTATACACCTATCAATTATAAAGTACAAATTTAAATATTTTAATTAAAGTTCTTTAATATAGTATATTCTATGTGTCTAAATCGTAAAGGCAATTCAATTTTTCGGTCTAAAATTTTAATTAAGTGCGGCAAGGAATATGTAAAGTATAATCTAACACAACATGAACCTTATAAAGTTATAACCATTCAACGGAATTAACAAAATACATTCAACATTGCAAACAAACATTTTTTACTAATGTTAATTTGATTAAAACTAAAAAAAAATTAAGAATATTTTTCATTTACAACGTTGCACTGTCTTCGTGTCTTTTAGGAAAAAATAAATATTCTTGGTCTTCTCGTATTTTATTATTTTATTATGTTCGTTGTTATTACGTTTTTGGTGCATCTATAACCATGCGGTTAATTACTGCCATTGAACCACATAGGTACTAAACGTAACTATTACATAATTATTATGTATCGCTGAACCAGATGTCATTCACCTGCAATAGGGGACCGGGTCCCACATTGGCGAGAAGCTGGGGCTTAAGCTGCTACTCACTGGGTTACTGCAAACAACAAGAGGATCCCAACGGTGACTTTTGAAATTCGCAGTCCACCTAGGGTTCCCATTTGGTATCCACGCAGTGATAGTCTGGCAACTGACAATACTATTGCTAGAGAGTAATCGCGTTATTTTCTGTTGGTCAGTCAAGCCTAACCATTTTACCCGCGTCCTTTGCTCTATCATGCGTGATCTTCAATATGATTGTCGTCTGTCGATCGAACGCATCAATGACGACGAGTGCCGCGTGATGTCCACCGACTAAACGAGTCTTTCTATGAATATTTCTCAGCCTCATCACCTTGTGAAAACACATTATCCTCTTTTTCCGAAACATGACATCATACACCGTGGCACTTCAAGGTAATAGATGCATGTACCATTTATAGGTACTATCTGTAAAGGAATAGCACATTTTATTCATCTCTATACCTCTACGATCATCTTATAGAATTCATTGCACTTTAATAAAATGTTTCTTATATACATTTGACTAATTACTTAACTTGTATGTATATAAGACGCATATACCTACCTGGGTTACCTTCAAATTAATTAAATCCAACTAAAACCTTGGTAAAATAATTTTGAACACGACGATTCTTGGTCACTATAAATATCAAGTATTATTGTGCATTATAGTCACTTCGACTTCGTATTATTTATATATATTTATTACTACCCAAGCGTATCGTATCTACTAAATCTATAGTGGCATTAAATATTGTAGCCAATAATGGAACAATTGAGCATGACATGAATTCGGTGGGGTGAAAGACAAAAGCAGAGACCGCGTTACGGTTAGCTCTAAAAACTTAGCATTTACGGGCTTTACGACAAAATATGGTGTATATATGATGCAGTTAGGTAGAGATGGTACAACATACCTTACATACCAACTTATAGACGTTTTGAATTTACCAAGATAAATGGTTAAATTGAAACTATAGGAATAGGCAATTTCATTATTATTGTGTTAATCATTTATTAAATAATACAATAATTATTACATTTCCCAGGGATTAATTATGTTTATAAGATCAAATTGATTGTGAAAGGAGACTACCGTGAGTTCATATTCAATAATAATAAGCTATTTAAAAAAGTTGGCTAATTTGTAAACGGTCTATCTAAAAATGTATACATATTACATACTCAAATGGGCTCAATAGTTAAGAGGGTACTTAATAAAGATAAATATTGGTAAAAAAACAGACCACATTTACAACATTTTTAGGTATTATTAATACTTGTGCCGCGGAAGCAATGCGAAAGCAGATCCGGCGGCGTCGTCGGTTATAACGAAAAAAAAGGTAATATTAGTACTTACATTAAAAAAAAAAAAATATTTATACATATTTATAGAATTGATTTAACTAATAAATCTAGTATTTTTATTTTGTGACTGTTATTCAATTTAATCAAAATTACAAAATAGTTTAGAACTTATATTTGTTTAATTAATTAGACAATTAAATGGATTAAATATCTAAAATTTGGAAATTGAAGAACAATGTTAGGTATAAAAAGGTGAATACAATCAGTTATAACTTATAAATGTACTGTAACCAAACAGCTTATTTATCATCACAGATAGCATAGACAGTACAGTATTATATTTTTAATATAATGCTTTATAAATAATTCAAAAACAATTAACATTCAACAAAATCACCACAACCTACAAAGTTTCGTTGTACGTGCCTGCGTCGGGTAAAATATTATAATCTGTTGCGATTTCCAATTTATGATGACTGTGCTGCTCAGCTCTACATATAGTCATAGTATAATACACGTATATTTTAATGGATTTTCAAATGTATTATTTTTCACATTTTGAAGTTAAAAACATTTTAATTTGTAATATACAATTTTTCTGTTCATCAATATCATTTGTTCATTCTGTGGTAATAATGAAATAATAGGAATATAATAGATATATTTTATTTATAATATACTAATGTTGTATCGGTGATTATACTGTAAAATAAGGTAAAATTGTATCATATTATTATGAAACTAATTAACAGCTATATTTCTGTATGAATACTAATTTTTATTATTATAATTGTTAACCTATTAAATCATTATACTTATTTATACTAAGTATTAACAATTGTATCCACACATATTTTAATGATATTGTTGTGATATCTCAATATCTTAAAAAAATAAGAAGCAGAACATACGGATAAAAGTACCTAGTATGCTATCGGAAATCAATAATAACTTGATAATGCGGCTTCAGATACAATACTCGGACAGCCATTCACATTGTGTAAGAATGTCCACTACCTGCGCAACATACAAGGCAGTATGAAACACCTATATAACGTAATAGTAGAGGCAACAAATTGGTTAACCAATCTACACTACAGAATTTAAATAAATGCAAATACAATTCAGACTTCATCAATAAACCATTATATATGGAGTGATTTCTTAAGCATGACCATCACATTTTTATGCTTGAATTATGCATATATTAAAATTTAGATTTTTAGAAATGTTTAAATACAATTGAAGACCATTTATTACATTTATTATTAAATCTTTGAAATTGTATGTACCATTTAAGGATGACCCTGTGATAATACAATCTTCAGTTTTTCAAATAGAAACCTCTCTTTTTTATTTTTCATTTTTAAGTAGATATTTTTTTTTTTAATTTTAAAATCTAAATCAAAATTCGAGCTAGAAGTTATTGAGCTATATAACTTTGCGTTTCAATAATAATAGGTCTATGGTAATGTTTTAAGTAGATAGGGGGCTTAAACGATTTGAAAAATTAGCAGTTACTGTTGATTTACCAATATAAATAATTTGGAAAAATTATCCAAGTATAACAAATAATACATCTAACATTACATAATATAGTTTTTGTTTTTATAAAACCATTTTTGAGGATTATTATCATTAGTTTAAACATTTTAATAACTCAGAAACTACTTATTAGCATTTTGATTTAAATAAATAGATCAACATTTAAAAAAAAATCATTCCGTTTGAGAAGTTTTGAGTTAAATCAATGATTTTATTTTTTCCTTGAGCTTAGATTTAAGTAAATTTAGTATGTACGTCTTTGACAAAGGTTGGTGGTGATCACTTAGTATCATAATTTTCCGAATTTGAGAAGAAGTGAGAGGATTTTTGTCTGTTTATTCGAGATTTAAGTCTTGTGAGCGATTTGGCTAGAAAAAATTGGTTTCTTCATGATTTGTTGTTTTTGTGATGGTGGCTGAGATTGATTTGGCGAAAAAAATATTAGTTGACAGATAAGAATCTACTCGATTTCTAAATATTTGTGAGCTGGTGTCCATCAGAGTTTTGTTACGGATGGGTGTTCTTGGTGAACGAAAGTCATATTTGTATTCGTTATTTTATTTTTTTAGTGGCCGAACTTAAGATGTTTTATGAAGTGATATAAATAATATGTATGATTTTGCAATAGATATAAAAATGTATTAATCATGTGTAATAAATCAATTAATTTAATTAATAAGTTATAAATATAAACTTCGCTGGTTGATATTAAATAACTAATTAAATAATTAATATGTCTAACGACAGAAATATAATATGAGACACTTCGTTATATTAACACCAATTCATTGTGTAAGAATAAATAAGATCGTAATTTGTTGTAATATGCAATACTATTATTGCTGTAAGCAAATGTCTATGTATTATTAACTAATTATAATTATAAAATGTATGTGTTACTTACTTATAAAAAGTAGGACATATTGTAAGTATTAGGTCACATAATAAGTCCTGATATTACTCAGAATGTAGAATACGCATACTTTTTGGAAACTCTATTTTATCATTTTGTGGGTGAAATCACTCAACAGTTCCTACTACCTAGTATTACTAACAAGTGCCTAATCAAGTACTGTAATAACGCAAAAATTAAAAGAATAAAATAATTTAAAAGAATAAAATAAATTATAGAAATCAATCGTAAATGTTAGTACGACGCCTGCCGACACTAATATTCAAGATGATCTAAATTTACGTTAATACCTTCCTCCTGATCGTCGGAGGGTTCTCGAGGTCGTGTTCTCGAGAATTTGATCAAATACACTTCTATGATGTAAATATAAATGCATGCACATATAATTTAATATAAGGCAGGCAACAATACTATATTTTATATTTTAATATGTCTTACCTGACTCGCAGTTGTCACTAGGTTGGCAGTGGGAGTTTTAGGTGACACAAAATTAATTATTTAATATACTCGAAAAAATAAAGAAACACAATGATTATTGCTCGTCAAAAGGAGTCCAGTTGTCGCTCGTAGAATTCGGTATAGAGAGGTTGTTAATCTGTTTTCGCGGTGCGCCTGCACTCGCGAGGGGCTGTTTCACTCGAGGAAGGTGCTCATGCACTGCCGAAGGGACGATCCGGTTGTGCCGGCCAGAGAGTGATAGGCGGCTTCATCAAAAGGTTGTTTTGTACATCCGATTTCTCTTCTGTGACAAGGACCTTTTTTACCATACCTTTTCTCCGGCGGCATGTAAGAAAGCCACACGTCCTACGCTCTACAGTTGCAAACAAAGGTAAGTGTAGATTTCTTAATCCCTGATCGTATAATATAATTAAACAATTTTGTCTGTGACAATAATTTATTGGGGTCTAGAGATTTCCGATTTCTACGTGTGACAGTCTGGCCATTATTTATTTATTTGTTATATCTTAAATAATTGTTACAATGATGTGTGAGCATATCATTACAGTACTAATATATTTTAATTGGTTGTTTAATATAATTTGAGGACCAAAAAATTATTTTTACTCAAATATAGGCTTGGTTAAACTTATCATATTATTAGCTAGAGAACTATGAGAACTCATAGCACCCTAAACGCAAACATTGTCTCAAAAATGATTAAAATTTAAAAAATAAATGTTACTTAATAATGAGACGCGCGAATATAAATGCGACTCCTGTCAATAGCAGTATTAAAATGAGATGTTTAAGTTAAGAACCTGAATGATTCTCTACACTTATAACTTGTAAGCGCTGGAGAATAATATTACATGCAAATATAATAGTCACTCTATTACCTTCCTCCGGGTGTTCCGGAAGGTTCTCGAGGTCGTGTATACGAGGATTTTATCAAATAAACCGTTGAATATAATTGTATGTAAAATGTATGAGTAATTCCTCAAAATACGTGAATCGAAATAATAAAACACACTGATTATTGGTCTTTAAAAGGAGTGCAGTATCCTAGGCTTCAGTATTAAATTATACATTTTTATCAATAGGTATTTTTGCAATATTATTGGGGGGTTGTTATTGAGATGACTTTTACTCTTGAACTGGTTTAACGGACGACACAAATATTCTGACCAGAGAGGCGGCTTCATCAAAACGTTTTCTGCGCACCTGGGAAATAGTTTCCTCTTTGGCGGCATAGACATTTTAAGACCAGCTCTATTCTCTGGCAAAATTTGAGAAAGAATCGCTTCCTACGTTTCGCAGTCACAAATGCGTGTTGATTTCTTGATCCATGATCGTATAATACGAGTCTGTTCTTTTTGTCGTTGATAATGGTTTTATTGCGGGTGTCCGATTACTACGTGAGACGGTCTGGCCGTGATTTGTTAGCCTGTTACATTTTAGTTTTTTTGTTATAATGGTGTGTGTGCATATCATTACAGCCTGCCTGTACTTATTTGTGCTATGCAATCACGACACCACTCGTGGTCGAGAATAAGAGCAATACATATAATGAAATAGAAGATAGAGAAAACAAATGAAAGTTCGAAATATTAAAAGTTTGAATATAATTTAAATTAGGCATTTATCATTTTTTACTTACACAATCTATAGG